>NC_133214.1:18402933-18640433 GCF_958299795.1 Porites lutea | reverse complement strand
TGTCTGTTGGTCATGACAGATGCAACATCCTACCTCGTAAGGACCGGTGTCACTATCTACAGTTGGTCTATGAATGTTGTTACTGGGCACCCCGTTGAGCGTCTGCCGTGTTTTGGTTCCCAAATAGTCCCATATACTGACCAAAACTGGAAAGAAAAAAAAAGGAGAGGTGAAACAATTCCAAAAAAATATAAGTCGCGGTTATTCTTCCAGGTACTGTAGTTGGAACAATACCAAAACAATGTTTTTTTTACAATCCAGTTTTTTAGGATGTACTGGTAGTTCATGACATTTTGACTCCTTACCACTAGTCTTCAGGCAAGATTAAGAGTACTAGTAGTAAGCAGTTGATATGTCACACTATACATATCATCGGAGTGCAACAAAAGTGCTGTCCGATAGCCCGCGGCTGTTGGAGGAACCTGTTGGGCCAGTATGTATTAATTACTAGCTGTCTGACAGGCAATCAACATTTGCCAATAAAAATTAAATTTAAGGGTGGGCCTTACAATTGCTCATGTTTGGCTTGCCATTGTAAATGCCCATACGGACAAGATCTCATACTCATATTTTATTTAGTACTAGGCACTCAAGATAGTTTATGTGGTTAAAGCTACTGATTGCCTTTGGATAGTGGTAATCTAAGGACACAAACTTTGATGTGTGCACGTCTTTGTGATGGAGGAGAAGGAAAATAAAGGGACCCTCTCCTCTTGAGGAGATGGAGAGGTCTCATGGTCAGATATAAACAATTCATGTTGTTAATTTATTATGCACCTATTGCAAACCTACCCAGACCTATATTGTGCACCTACAGTATACATCCCCAAGTCAGTAACTTGACACAGCATTAGTTAGTTATGATGTAGCATTTCTTGGTCAACTGTGATATCAGTGAACTTTACAAGTTCCCTCCATGTGCCTCTGTTCAGCATACTCGTACTGTTGATGTTATGAGCTTTTGAGAATGATTGTAATACACATGTGTGTACAGCGTAGGACCCGCCATGGTTATTCCTTTTAGTTTTGTACTGAAAAAGATGTGAGGTCAAGTCTGTTAGCTAAAACTTGCGTGTTTCACTGACTGATGTCACCTGCTGATGTCGTCTCTCTTCCTTACGAGGCACCAAGCATCCATTGCTGTCAATCTCTACCTGTTCATTTGTCCTTCTTGTGAGGTTTTTTACAGTCATCTGGGTTCATATCTCCTTTGCAATAAACAACCACCGTGGTTACCCCTCAGTGGTTTTTGTGTCATCACCGAAATCCTCTCTCAGACATTGTCATATCCATACTTCACTTTCCTCTGCTGCTGTTAGAGAATTCCTTGATAGTTTCTCCCATCACTTCTTCAGCACCTCTTGTTCTTTCTCCATTTTCCACTGTGTCTCAGAGAATTTTTTAAGGCTAGGTGATAGTGGTACATATCGACATTCTGGTCCAAGCAGTGTGCAGGGTAACTAGTCACCTCGCCACCAAAGTGAACCATCTCGCCACCAACCATTGTTTCGAACTTTGATTCAGTCATGAACGGAAATTTCTTAACCGTTACTATATTTCTATATTTCAAAGAAATGAACAGTGTTTGTGAAATTTTTCAACCAGTTTTAAACTCTCAAATGCTAAAGTTTACATTCACCGAACCTATACATGTATTAGTACTATTTGCATTATCAAGAGCATAAGACGTTCGACGCAAGGATCGTCAGTTAAGGTCGACAGATTTGTATTTAAGTCGACTTTAAATCCGAATTAGCTTGGCGAAAAAGTAAAAATCTTAGGTAAGTAGGTCAGTAATCGTAGGTATTAAACTGTGTCAATTATTTCAGAGTTATTCGTTGGTGGCTAGTCGACTTATTGGTGGCGGTTTCGTTGGTGCCGAGATGACCGTAAACCGTATGTAGGATGTTTGTCACATGAACCGCGAGTTTTCTGTAGCTCAGTGGTAGAGCATCTTGACTAGTCACCAGAAGGTCATAGGTTTGACTCCTGTGTTAGGAGCACTCGGTTTTTTCTTCCGAACCGCCTGTGTCAGTGACTTAAAAACGTCTTTCTCATTATCGTCATCACCATTATTACCATTAATTTGCCTTTTTCAAAATATATACATATTGCTATTGATTGTTCTTGGTGAGGAGACCTCAAGGTACAACCGAGGTCACAAATAGGCCATCTTAAATGCGTTTTTCTCGGGGCTTGCTCAATTTAGTTTTGGACAAAGTTTGTCCAAAACTAAATTCAGCATGAAAGGATAGTTGGGCCGAGCAAATAACTGAAACAAGTACTCTAAATAATAAATAATGGGGCTAAAAATCATTGATGGAGGCAAACCAGTTGGTTATTTACAAGGAAGCATGGCCGAAGATTTGAATTCGGGACTTCCGAGAACAAATCCAGCTAGCGGTAAGAGCGGCACTTGAACTCGGAACATCCTGATTGCAAGTGCAGCACTTAAACCGCTCGGCCACGTTGCCTCCTAGCGTAGTTAAATACGTTTAGGCGCCTTCCAGCCGACCGATGCTTCGTGGTTCTTCTAATTAGTGGAATAAACAGGCTAACCGATCGAAGAAGTTGACGATTGCAGTCTTTTGCCCTGGGTCAGAACGGAGATTCAAAACTAAATTGTAGTGTTTAAGTTTTTCTAATGACACGGTTACGGTTTGTTTTTGCTCTTATTTCAATATGGCAGTGTAAGGTTATTTCTTTGGAAGAGTGGTTAGTCTAGGTGAACATTGTACCAGTTGGCTTGATTGAAAACCACTTTACCTGGGGCATACTTGCATACGGTCGAACCTTTAAGAGTCTAGCTGAAACTTTAATACGTAAGTACCAATCGTTTTCTAAAGGATAATCACAAAAATGGCTGGTTTAACCGTTGTGGACTTCAAACAACAGTTTGTTAGTTATCGAAGTTATAACTGTGACACTATACATAAAATTCTCAAGTGCATCCATTAAAATGTTATTTCGCATTTTGCTTGATCTTCTCAGGACTCTGTTTACAAAATGAGAATTCTTGAAATTTGCCCTCTGTTACCAATGACTGAGTTAGTTTCATCATCATCATCATCATCATTATCATCATCATCACCATCATATCCTTTATTAAAACACGATTGGATTTAACGCTCAAGGCTTGCGGGTCATGTAAAAATAATCACAATATAGAACTATAATAGAAATAAGGATAAAAGTACTAAAAGAAACAACTACAATAAAAACTCTAAAAGATACAAAAGATTCTAAAAAGATACAATATGTAAAAAATAAAAATGAATTTACATTAGTTACCTGTGAGTAATTTACTACAGCATTAAAAACGTAAAATAGTTAAAAACATTTAAAATCGTGGTAGTGCCTGGCCAGCGACTGGACAGACTGTGCGTTTAAGTCAAGTTCAGCTGATGCAACCATTTATACACTCTAGAATAACTTGAAAAGGCATTACATCTAGAACCGGTGCAAATGGCCACCGTCTTGAATGGGGTTTAAAAATATTGGCCTGCACACAATTGTTTCATAAGAAACGTAGACCTTTCTTTCTCACTGCTTTTGATACCAAATTCAACAACAAGAATAAACTAATTATTCAATCCTTTCAAATTCTATGCTGCAGCACTAACTGTTGAAAGGGGTCTGATAAATTAACGAATTTTTTCTTTGATTTAACTTTCGTCAAAATATACTCTTAATGCAGCGGTGGTTCCAGTAAATTACTGTTAAGTATACTTGTGAATTTCTTTGGAATAGTTCACAGTTTATGGTCGTTTGTTGTTGCGAGTGAACGAGACGTAGTTAACCGGAGCTCCGCTTTTAGCCTTAGCAGAATTTATGTATTATGTCCACTTTTATTATGCCGGACTCTAAGCGTTATAAATCATTAGTTCTGGTTGGAAGTGGAGTAGTTTCAAAACACGTGGCTTTCAAATAAAGATATGAGGTACTAGAACTAAATAATAAAAAAAAATCAATGTCATGATCTATTGTTATCGCTAGGTCTTCAAAAGGCTGTCTGTGTATCAATGATATAATAACTTCTAATGACTTGAATGCATAGGTGTGATATTGGTTTGGTTTTTGTGGTAAGACATTCTAAAGCGGATATCAAGGCTTCCTTGTGTGGGGATTCCGAAGCCGTAATTAGCCCTAACAAAAGGCTTATTGTCTCGGTAAAACAAAGGCAGGAATCTACGCATCTCAGATAAGCTCAAAACTTCCGGTGGGGGAGGGAAAATTGTTTGAAAAGATTACTTTGAAGAATTTTTTCAGGGCAGGGTTGTAGGCTTCTAAATTTAGCTCACTCTTATTGCGGTTAATGCGATGAACTGTGAAAAATTCTTTTCTAATCAAACCATGGGTATATTTTCATTTAGAATGAGATTACCCGCTGAAATTTGACAGCCAAAGCAACTACCAAAGTATCATCTTTTTAAGTGAAATCAATTCGAGGAAAAAAACAAACATTGTTGAATGTTTTATAGTGAAAGTCCATGTTGACTAAAGATGCTTTTAACATAGTTTAATTCCCTTTGAGATTTGATGTGCGAAGTGCTAATCGAGTCCGGCTTATTTCGAGCTGCTAATTAACGTATTAATTTCGTTGTGAAAGCGCGTTGACTCAGAGGGCGGAGTGAAGGAGGAGCGAATTAATGGCTGCCAAAAATTAAACTGGTATAAATGTAAGAACGTTTAATCCCTTTGTATCGTTAAAAGAAAGATACGGCGCCTTCAAGTCGCCGGAAAACCGTAATGAACTTATGTAGCAGGTTATCTTTCAAGGAAAGGCTTTGGGTTGTGTTTAAGCTCGGCAAAATAGAACATGATAAACGAACAAAGTCTGCGTGTCGTTTAGCTAAAGCAAGAAATTTACAGTTTTAGCAACGGAGAGACGAAAAATATCAACATTTGAGGCTTCTTTTTAGAAAAGTAATTAGTCTAGTGAATCAGTTTAAATGTTAATTAGTTCCGTTCGTTTCATTTAGAGCTAAAAGTAGTTAAAAGTAGTTAAAAGTGAATGTTTACACTTGACGAAAACGTATTGAACGTTGTTTACCGCACGCCGCTGTCGGTGTATAGCTAACTGTATGATATTGATTTAAGGAATATAATTTTAGAGTTTATTTCTTTCAAATAAATTATTCACAGGCATTCAATACACAATGAAGAACGTTCATCACTTAGTAGTGTATAAACGTTATACCAGTAAGGCGTGTAAGGAAACGAAAAACTAGAGTTGACTAGGTGTAACAACCTGTTAATAGTGACTATAACTTGAAATGTAGTCCTGCAGCTTGAAAATCTGGGTTTACTTCGCTCAGCCTTTGGTCAAAACTCCATTCTGTAAGGTACGTAATCCACTTAACAGTGTCGTTCTATTTCTCCTTCCATTTAAGACACGCCATATGTAAACCCTTACACTTGCAAATTTAAGAGAAACCTCAAATTTCATTTTGTAAAATGCTGAAAAAAAAAAATAGAACTATATGAAAGTTCTACTTAATAGGTGGCATTTGAATGGTCAAAAAGGATTTTGCCAACAGGCAGACCTTTTAATACTACTTTTAATGCGCTGAAAATAATATCTCTGAAACTGAACGAACCAAAGAGAGGTATAACACGAACCTTATATAACCTTGGTTATTTTTGATTCGCAGGTAAAACAATTGTGGATAGAAGCATAAAAAATAGCCTGACTGGGATATAACGGGTCTGTAGTTTTCAATTGGATGGCTACAATTGATCGTTCATATACAAACAGTAAACGGTGCCACAGAAAAGAACGGCTCTGTAGCTTTCATTTGAATGGTCACCCTTTATGATTTCATCCACAGACTCAAAAGTTAGAACCACCTTGTACACTCTCTGAGAAATGAATGAATGAATGAATGGTCACACCGTAGGATTTCATCCACTAACTCGAAAGCTAAAACCACCTTGTATGGTCGCACCTTAGGATTTCATCCACAGACTAAAACTTTAGAACCACCTTGTACAGCATAATAACCCAAACTGTAACACACAAAAAAGTATAATTTGTTTGTATGAAATTTGGGAAAATGGTGAAATATCACGTGTGGTATACTCACATAACTCTTAACACGTTTCTTTAATCTGCACTACGACCTACTTGATTTTCATAAGGTTTTAATTAGCCCTTTCAACTACTATCTCAGGTGGTACTTTTTGTTAATCTGCTAATGAAGTTAGTTAACTTAACATTATTGCTTTATAAGTTTTTTTTTGTCGTATTGAAAAGGCATCCCCCTTATACATCTGCCCCAAACACTGACCTGTCATAATTAAGACACTTCCAGAGTTTAGATCAGTGGTGATAAAAGCTGTGGGCTTTCTTAAATTACTAGTATATCAAGACAACAGCAGGAAATAAGCCTATATTTTCCCTTCGGAATGACTGCCTAGCCCTCGCTTAACATGAAAAATACATCACACGGTTGTAGTAACCATTAGCTTTTGTTTAAAATAATCGCATCCAAAAATGCACTGTGAGAGTTGCTAAACTAGGTCACTGGTTGAAAGTAATTATTATCAAAGTGTAATGAAATAAAGACAACCTAGATATGACATTAGAGTTGAACAAGGACCGCCCAAAATTAAGGTTTCCTTATTCGTTACAACCACAAAAAGAAAGGGTAAGATAATATTTCGGTACTGTTGATCGGAGTTTTCCTCTTAAATATATATAGGAGTTAGGAGTTACTTAAATAACTGCCTTGATTTTTCCTCTTTAATACATATAGGAGGTAGGAATCACTTAAATCAAAGAAAAGGGAAAGAAACAGTTAGTAAAACCGAACAACTGCCTGTCGGGTTTGTTAAAAATTCTATAGTAATCGACCGCAAACTACCTGTTAAGTAGGATTGATATGGATATCGTTGTAGTGTACCATATATCTAAGTATTATTTCGTTACATTGTATACCAGTTGTCTTGTAAAAATCCCTTAGGAGAATGAACGCAAAATTTTAAATGTATTGTGAATCTCCTTCATGGTTTAAATAAGATATTTCTTGTATAGTTATAAATCAGCTGTTTGTTATAATTAGATATTATTTACGATTTCCTGAGGGAAATAAAATGTTTGATATATGTAATTTAACAAGCAATGAAAGTACCAGTAATATTTTACGCACAGTTTTAGTCCATCTTTATTGCGCACTCTAAGTTCGTTGGTCTTTCGCGTTCTATTTGGGGCGGCCATATTGGTTATTCAGTCTGCCCTAGCCGGCAATTCTATTAAACTCTCCGGGCAGTTTGTTCTTCATTTCATAGGATTTTATGCAAACAAATTAAGCATGGATATAGTAAAAAGCTCACGCGTGCAAATGCTTTTCCAGTTTTCTTAAACAGAAAGACTTTGTTTAACACAGTTATGAAAGCTGAGCACTTTAACGAGGTTGCATCACCAGATGGCACCGACAAGTCCTCCCCGTTTTAGAACGCTAAGAACTTTTTAAAGTTACTCATGAAGTGTCAAACTGTAAACAGAGAAAATGATTGCTATAACTTCAAAGTACTCTTCCCAATTTTTTAACCACGCTTACCATGTGTAGCTGTCATATCTCTTCGAATTTCGCTCGCTAATTTTCCAAGATGGCGGCTCCTAGATCAAGTGAACTAAAAGACAGGCTATTCACTGTCTTGTAAAATTTGATATCCGTATTGAGATATTAAGGTCATTAAGAACAGCTGCGAAGGACAATGGACTTCCAAAACAGTTAACAAAAATCCAAGGTGTAGGTTTAGTGAAATTATTTCCCACAGTTTGCATCGAAGTATAAAATTGCTGACTCGATCTGTTCTTGCTCTGATAAGCGAACAGTGCACTTCATTCATCATCCTTCATTGTACCAAAGCGTGTATCAGTGTGGATTAAGGTACAATCATCGCGTTTCTACTCTGTACATTCCTAGAAGAAATCAGTTCGTTTTAAAAGGCGCTTATTTTGTTTTGATGAAATATTCAAATCTTAAGTAGAAGCAGGCGTAAGTAGCACCTTGCTGTAGTTGTGTTTGTTATGCTGTTCAAGATGGTTCTAAATGAGTCTGTGGATAAAATCCTCAAGTGTCACCATTTAAACATGAAAGCTACTGAGCGATACTTTCCTGTGGTACTGTTTATTATGCTGCTATGCGGTTCTAACTTTCAAGTCTGTGGATGAAATCAGGTGGTGCTAGACCTATGCTAAGCGGCAAGATGATTCTATAAAATCGTAGATAATGTGGAGTGTCTGATTGGGCGAACTTTAAAGTGAAAGACTGAGTAGTACAATTCAATTGGTATTGTTTAAAAGCCAATTTTTCTTCTTTTACTGCAGTATGTAGCAGTTCGATTTTTTTTTTTTGAAATAGAAATCTTAAAATGTTTCTAGTGCCAATTTCTGGATTTTTAGAAGGCCTTCAAGTGGCAAAATCGCCCTCAGTGGAAGAGTATCTTTGTTCTTGAAACCAGCAGACTGCATTGCTGCATTCAGAAATGCTGTTGAAAGAAACTGATGTATAAAACAATTTGCAGGATAAGTTTCAAGCGTGAAATATATAATTCATTAGCGGTTCAGGTTTAATGTGACTTCCGTTTAAAACACTCTACCAATGACACTGGCCATGCGGCGTATTGTTTGTTTGAGTAAGATAACTGTTTATCAACTGTTACAGATCCCATTGCTCGTATATGATAACAGTCTGTCATTTAAAGTGCCAACAAACGAAGAGAGTGAAATAAAAGTGACATCTTGGTTATCTTCACTACCTGTCAAATATAATTTGTTAATATACAGGCAGAAAGGCCTTGAAAGCTATTCAAACCCTCGTTTTCTGAAAAAGCACTTTATGAGAGGTACCAATTATACTATTGTGGGCTAAAAAGTATCCGGCAAACGAAGCTAGTTGTTTCAATGCGGTAGGCAGGTAGCCTTGAATGGAGACATGTGGTATTGCATTCCTCCTTCATAAATAAGCCTTCTAGGGGTCAACAAGTGCCAAATACCAAAAAAGAGAGTTTCATTGCCAAGTGTAATCGAGTCCAAATTTGTGCCAAAGCCTTTAATATCTTAGTGAGTTTATACTACTTATCCTGGAACCCATCAGGAGCCACTGGGATTGAGTAAAAACGACGTGATGGGTATCACACTTCTCTGAAGTTCCTCTGAAGCATTTTACTACTGAAATTGCTTTACACAAAAAGTCCCAAATTTTATGTAGTAACTCAGAGAGAAACGGTATCATAAACACCTGCTGTAGAGGTTTCTTTCATATAGTGACACCATAGGATTTTATCCAGAAATTTTTTTGCCCTACAAACCAAATCGAACCATGTGAAGGTACCGCTGAAGAAGTTTCGTTTGAATGGTAACACCACAGGATTTCGTCCACAAACTCAAAAGTTAGAACCACATTTTGTGTCTTCATGATTTCTTGCTACCAAGGAGTAGTGTTTACCCAAAACTGGGCTGTTTTATTTTATTTGACGGTCGCATTTTTTTCTTTGAAAGCTTAGCATTTTTCTGTTTTATACAAAACTTTAGATTATTATCACGAATTAAGATACTTTACGATTTACTTTTCAAGGAAAAAAACCAGTAAGCTTCTTTTATTATACAGCATTTGAAATTATTCAAAAGCTTTGCCGTTTATTAGCCCTTGGAATGTCTTTATTAGCAAGCTTTCAAATCCCCGAGTTATTTAGACACTGTACGTCTTTCTCCAATGTAATTATCCTTTAAATATAGATACAGTCTAGTAAGGTGGTCCCCCGAAGGTACTCCTGGGAATACTTGATGGAAGTGTGCCGCCCTGTTCTCCAAATCCTGACCCTATTCCAGACCAGACAATTTCATTTTCCACGCTCGTTTTCAGACTTGCTCTATAAAATCCATACCCATTTTCAGACTTTGCGTCTATGAAATTATGCCATCAGTTACCCAGATTAGAACTCCAACAAAAAGATTTCTTAAAAGCAATTTCGACTGAATTCGCATATTAATCTTGTCTTTCTTTTTTATTTGGAATTGAAACGACTAATACGTTCATACACTCCCATAGTTCCCTCGAAAACCATACCCGATTCCAGACCAAAATGGGTAAAGTCTGCGCCAAACGGCGCAAAAACCAGTACCATACCCTCTGGGGCGGCACATACCTATATGGCTTATATAAGAGAGTACCCCGCGAGGGTGGTTTGTGAACGATGTCCTATGGAGTGACCATTTATTTGAAAGCTCTTTGGCAGTACTTTCAAAGGGTACTATATTTTCTTTTCAGCACTTCGGACAGTTTCAAATTTTGTTGAATTTCAAGTTTGCCGACTTTTGAGTGTGCAAGGGTCATCTTGCAAAAAACAGCCACACAACGCCCCAGAAAAATCGGTTGCCTTTGTATTCCACAACCACCACTTGAAACAATAATAAATCTTTCTTACGTAAAACTTGATATAGCACTCACCACTAACGACAGAATTTATATGAATTGTTTACGGCATCAAACCTTAGCTAAATTATGCCACCAAAAACATTACTTCAGACGACACAAGTTCTTCCAAACCTCAAAACTATCTGTGGGGACGGCGTATGACATAAGAAGAATCCAACACCAAGCAAAGTGGGGTCAGTCTTGAATTCTTTGTCTGTAACTCTTGTATGTACCGTATGAAAGGTTTGGATTGCGGCTCCATGAGACCAAGACCCCCAAGCACTGACTATAGTTTTGGTTCTCGTCATCGACATTTGTGAGTTAGGCTTTACTGTTTGGTTCGATATTCATTAAAACCAACGGAAAAGAACAGGTAAAAGTCCGGCGGTTGATCAAAAACTTGAGTTAAGTAGGTATTAAACGATTTAAGACTTAATTGATTGAACAAAATCGGCTTTGAATACATCATAGCCTAGGTTCTTTACGCATTAGAGATTTTTTTAAGTAGTTTCCAAATGCGAAGATTTTGTTTTTAATTTTAAATGGTGATTTCCAGTTACCATTTTTCTTAAGAGTGTTGTCTATTGTGTTGTGAAAAATTCCCAACAAGATCTTTCTTAATTTGATTTGTTTTAGTAATCTGCAATGGTGAGTCACGAATATTTGTTAAAGAAATCTTGGCACGATTTTCAGACAGGTAAATTAAGTGGTTAGGCTTTTAGCTTAAGAAGTCATTATGAATAAAGATACGTGTGTAATTCCACGTTTTCAGCCTGTGAACCATATTTCTTGTGTAACCACGTTTTAGAGGACACCAGCAATTATGAAAAGATTGTTCTCAAATTTTGATTTTGGTTTCGTCTAGGACCAGTGACGAGGTGAAAAGCTTTTTTTTAGTACAATGCAAAAGAACTGCTACAGAATATCGTTTGAATGGTAACACCATAGCATTTTGCCCAGAGGCCCAGAGGTTAGGCGGACCCCGCTGGTACGTACTGGGAAAGTACTGCCTGGAAGCTTTCATTTGAATGGTAATACTCTAGGATTTCATCCACAGACTCAAAAGTTAGAACCGTCTTGTACAGCATAAAAAATAGTACCACAGGAAAGTACTGCAGCTTTAGGCTTTAGGCTTAGTGAAAGGAACCCGTTTTTTCCCTTAACCTTCGCATTTTATTTCACTCCTTGAAGGTAATGTTCAACTTCGATATTTCCTGATCACATGGTACGTTTATCGTAAGATGTATAGCAGTGCCTGCTTTTTGTCGTGGACCTCATACATCAACAACGGATCATGATACGAACACCAAACAGAAACTACATGAAAGAGTAAATATAAAGGCCATTGTCAAAGAAATCCCCTATGTAAATATAAAAGCCTTACATGCCTGGCCTTTCCGGCTTTGTCTGTTGCACAAATGGCTATAAATGAAACTTCCAATTAAAAATGAGTGAAGTGAAAGAAACTTCTGTCATCGATATGCTAGTACTATACAAGACTCACAAACGTTTGGTTTGAATTACGACAGAGTCATTAAAACCACAGCTAAACAAAGGAGTAAGCGACGGTGCTGAAATCTAGTGATGATTCTTTGTTCAAAGATGCTGCATCATGCATGCATCCGTCTCGAAACATTTCAGCTGTTTTATGGACGGAAAATATACGAAAAGACGGATCGCGCGCAGAGACAATTTGCAATGATCTTTGTCATGTTTTATTTTGTCATTATATTTTTCTCCATCCTTTCACACTGCATGTCAGATAATTAAGAAAATACGAGCAAAATGTATTTAAAAAGGGTGTTAAAAATGGTTTTCAATGTCATTAAATATACATCAATTCGTTTCATATCAATTTCCCGTTTTTGAATGATACAAAAATTGCATACAAGGGATTCAATTCAAATGTGTGGTAAAATAGGATTGTTTTTTAGCTTTCTAGGTACTGATTTGACGCGCACTGTTATTTTAAGGTGGATAAACTGAGCTGTGTGAATATGTGTTTAGTACTGCCGAACTTATTTGTGTTTAAGAAACCAATGGCTACAGAACGCGAAATAAAAATAAAAATAAATGGATAATAAGAATAATCCAAAAAGAAATCCTTTCTCTGTTTCGCATCGTGCTCTTATAGCATACCAGGTTTCATTCACTGACTTGTTATGAATGGATTTCAGCCGTTAAATACGTACTTTTACTTACAGACTTGTGGGTCAGCTGCTGAGTTGAATCGGTCTTAAAACAGAAATAACCGGTTATCTATGCAATAAAACTATATGTGTACTATATCGAGGTTCTTTTTCATGGTATATTTTACTATTACTGGGGTAAAGAAAATCGTTCGTTATAACGACGACTTCGTTACATAGAGGTTCGTTATATCAGTCGAGGTTCCACTGCATTTGTATTTTAAATGGAAGAAAAATATAGAAATACAGTAGCTCTCTTCTGGGTTAAACACGAGTGGAAAAATAATAGCCCGCACCGATCGAAGAGGACGAATAAAATCAGAGAGATTTCCACGTTTCGACGCTTTTGTAGTCTAGCTTTGAAAATTCACACAGAGCCAACGTTGAATAGTCAATTAAAGGCTTTCTAATGGCGCTTTAAAAAGGCAACCATTTATTAAGAACCACAACAATATCTTAGGCCAAACGCTAAAAATTCCACTTAAGTAAGTGGTTTTCTTGTTTGTTTTTGCTATCTTAGACCGAGATAAAATCAATATCGAACGTGGTTTTACCCCGATTTTACGAGTTTCGATAAACAGCAATTATTGAATTTTTAGCCAAATGCTTTACATCTGTTTGGAGACAGCCAAATAAACTCTTTATACATATGCAAATGTTAACTGATAGACGCTTTAGAAAAACTCGACACTCAACCCGATGGAGGCTGAAGGTCACTTTTGTTTTGCGAGTAGTATACCTCTTTCTTGGTTAGAAATGGTGTTGATTTTCCAAAATGAAATTGTTTACTTCTCCTTTTTAAAACGCTTTATGTGCATATCGGTTTTGTTTGGTTTCGGACGTATTACAATAAATTCCTCTCTTCCGGTGCTTTAGGTGTCATGAAAGCTTTCAGAAAGCGATAATCTAATGATACGACAGTATATCAAACACTAGGCTAGACACACTGTCGTAGCCTTGCAATCCAGTGACGTTGGGTCGCCAAATCCTTGCAAGTTTTTCTTTCGCTAGAAATTTGCCGTGCCTTTCTACGTTCTCTCCAGCAATGGTTATTTTAGATAGCTTGGTATTTCGAAAGAGATAACCCCACGAAGATTAAGATAACTATTTGCGTTATCAGGATAGTTGGGCAAATATTTGGACGATGTCTTCTGAATGACAGATCGATAAGCTTTAAAGTGTTTTCTTCTATAATCGGATATCGAGAATCCTGTCGCATTCCAGTGAGTTACTGAGCCCAACCGCATATGACAACATTCGACCCGATATGTTTTTCACGCTGATAGCGTATCTTTTACAATACTGCACTTTCCTGTTATCTTTGAAAAGCCTTAGAGTTATAGTCATCTGGTTGTTTGTGAAGAAATATCTATCTTGGTTTTAGTTCTCCGTATTAGAACAAGTTTTAGAATGTCAGGAAGAAAAAAAAAGAGTGCTAAGCGTATTTATTAACGACTTGACATAAGTGACTGTAGTGATTGCAGAACATTTAAGGCATTCGTGGCCTCCGACTTTTTCATGATAATCGCTCTGTTTACAGAGACATTACACTAGGACATTATGGTAATTGACCATTGTTGGGTGGCAATCAGTAGGAGTGTATTTGACATAAGTCTGACATCTTCAATCGATAAAGGAACCCTTATAGAAATGTAACGCAAAACGGTGTCCTTGTCTTTGAAAGCACTGTTTGGACGCCATTTGTAGCGAAGGATAATAGAAATTGCTAGCAATTAGCGCGCTTTTCACGGGCCCTAAGGCAAAGCGCTAATCGTTCTAACGCGGCGCTGTCACTTTCAGGCTGTCCAATAAAAGATATCTATTAGCAATTTTTTTTCTCTTTTTCAAATGCTAATCGGCCAGTGAAAATAGTTGGAAAAGACAAGGAGCTAGATAGAGAAGTGTGAATAGCCAAAGACAATAGATAGTCCATTAATGTAAAACTGCAACAGCTGAATAGAAGATGACACCAACGCCAAAACAGCACACTTAAGATCAGTTCAATAGAGAAAAAAAAGCTAACAGCTTCTAAAAAAAGAATCCAGGATTTACGTACGTGTAGTGCGCCGATCGCGTATTACTGTCATATATATTACAGGAAAACAGTAAATATCATTTATTCTTGACAACTTTATTCTCATTTTATCGTTCCTCGTCTTGTAACCTCATGATAGCGAAGCAACGACGTCGCATCATCAAACCTTAAAATGTCGGCCACGTCGTGTTGAATGTATTTTTTAAAAATTGTTCTTGAGTCCATCCAACGGGGTAGCCCTGTACTGTGAAAATTTTATGCTACATGAACTGCGCTGGTCGCAAATAATATTTATATAGTATTTGAACATTTACAACAATATTTTTTTTTCTTAAATCTGTACAACAATTCAAAATTTGCCAATAAACTTTTTTCTAGCTTTTAAAGTTCTTTGCTGTTTTGCTTTGTACAATCCTCTTACTCACAGAATAATTATTATATATAGGACTGAAAATGGTGTGGAAGCAATAGTTTTTTGAGTTGGTGAACGAAATTCTGCGAAATTGGCACAGTTACATAAGTGAAAGCGTTTCTGAGCAGTTCATTCTCGATGCGTCGTTATGATGTTTGCCAGATGAACTTTGTTCAATCGTTTCTTGAACTTGAGTTTCTTAAAGATAAAAGTGTTGACCGAGAGTCGCGTCGCTTCAGACCAGGTCGGCCACAAGAGTTCCGGCCGAATTAAATATTCACCATGGAGATCGATACTCAGAAGTCGTCTGTCTCTCTCTCGCTCGTTAATACAATTGTTCAAATCCTTATTTCCTGGTTTCTTCTCTAATCTCATTCCCCTTTGTGTAAATCCTCTGTTGAATCAGAAATTGGTGAATTTTTTAGCCCGCGAAAGTCTTCCATAGCTTTTCCCTCTGGCGAATAGCCCGCCTTGCATTGAGATATGTGTTGCCCCTGTTGGTTAAGGTTCATTCTGTGAAAAGAAAAATAGGAGAGCGTAACGTTAGAGGGTTCATGACGCTTGGCAGTGAATCACAAAGGTTTCCATTGAGCTGAAAGTTGAGAGAAGTCAGGTGTGATAGTTCCCCTGCAGGAAAAACACTGCGGGCTGTGCGTTAGTGTGTTTGCTTAATGCGTGCTGTTGAATAGGTTTTTGATTTGTGTTGTTTTTAAAAAGAGACCAGTGTATCGTGTTTGATTACTTCGTTGACGGGAAGAGACTAAATCTCAGAGCTTTGGCATTATAACATTATACAATGCATGTGTTCTAAAAACGTTTACCGTATTTATTCTGGTTTGGTAAGGGGGACTGGTTTGTTTTAGTACCCTCAGTAAATGACAGAATAAAGAGCGTTTAACCCTAAGCAGTGTATCCTTTTCGATCGTGATAGTGTAAAAATCCTAAGATCTAAATAACTTGCCATCCAAAGGTTCTGCAAAGCGGGACCCATTTGAATGGTGAGACCGTAGGATTTCGTCCGCAGATGCAAAAGTTATACAACATAATGCTCAGTGGCTTTCATTTTAATGGTCACACCATAGGATTTCGTCCGCAGATGCAACTGAAGTTAGAATGAGAAATGATCCAAACCGTGACTTAGACTGGAAGGAGTCGGAGACGGAGTCGTAATGTGAACATGTTAATGCACAAACAGTAAGTTTCTAGCGAAGTAGAGTTTTTAATTCTAGAAAAGACGAGTCACAATCTCATCGTTAACGACATTTGGAGGCCGAAACGGTTTTCTACAATGAACGCTTCCACTTTTTTAATACGGTGACACTGAAGTTTACTAATCATCCAAAAATAAGAGAAAATAAATCGTTACAGCTGTAAATGACCAAAATTGCTTTTTATGAGACACCATTGTGAAATCAGGGTGTAAATACGGGGCTACATGGGGTTCGAAAACAAAATTTAAGAAAAAAATTGAAGATTGTACTTTATAACTGATCGCAAGGATGTTGATAGGAATAACAGTTAATACGAGAAGGCAAAGGTTTTACCTTTGGTATAATTTTATGGTACAAGCGCTCCCACTCATCCATTATCAAATAAAACACTCATACTGTAAATTTGTTAGCCCATTATCGGTTATTTTTCAGTTGTTTTCATAAATGATATTGTTGGAAGTGTCCTTAACTGAAAAAAATTAGATGTTGAGTCCTTTTCTCTTAAAATGCTCGCTATTCATACACTGTTTGTCGAAAGCCAACCTCAAATAGCCAGAAGGAAAGTTTCAAGAAAGCACTTTGACGAGTTGTTTCCAGGTCAATTATGCTCTTGAAAAAGAGGCAATAAACCTTCAGGATAGGAAAAGGCTAGATCTTGCATGTTACATAATAACAACGCCATTGAAAGAATTGATTCTGTTCATTACTAAATGAAAGAGACAGTTTTTCCACTTTGTTCTTGTTAAGTTTGATGAATTTGGGCGTGAAATTTGTGGATAGCCGGCCCGACTAATGGCATTAATGACTCTCATTACTGCACCGTTCTCTTTTCCTGTGCAAGGTGTGAATGGTTTTGAATTGTATTCATGAACTATTTCACCAAGAAGAATAACCGTGGCCATAGTGAATATCCAGCTAAGATCTTTGTTAAGAGCTAACTGTAATCACTCCATCAGATTACATTGTGTTCGTGAAAACGTAAACCGAATTGCTTGGAGAAACTGACAAAGGAAAATCCAGGAGATTTGTACACAAACCCGTGTTGTTTGGGGTTAGTTTGACTCTTTTCTAAGAGGAAAGAACTCTGTGGGTCTTGATGCTCATATCAATAAAATTGCATTCAAATAAATACTTCATTAGTTCTCAAGACGGTCTTACTGTGCGATTTAAAGATTACTATAACCTTAAATTGCATTCAAGAATAATTACGTCCCAAACACACAGGGCAATCGAAACCAAACGGAACAACGAATAAATAAACACTCGAGCTGCTTCTCCTTCGTGTCCAGGAATGTCTAGTAGGAAAAGGAAATGTTTTTCTTCTCTCGCTTACTGTTTATAGATAATATTTGGATTTGCAAGGCAACGTTTTAAATATCGCTCAATCCGCTTCGTCTGTTCGTCTGCACCGTGCAAATGAGTTTAATTAATATTTGAAGCTTTCTACGTCATTTACTTTTAATGCTTGCTCGCTAAATGGGAAAGCTTGTTATCGCCTGTAAAAGTTGGCTGCTGTGAGGACGGCCCACTTCACACCTAATATCACTGTTTGTACGTTAAAGGGATTACATTTTCTTGAGCTTCATTTCCCGCTGCTTTGCCCAATTTTTAATTTTTTTGTATCTTTCCTTGTCAACGATTAAAAACAACTTAACAAAGATAGGATTACACTGATTTCTGGCAAGCCATCAGCACTACGCCCGCACGTGAAGGGAGAAAACTCAAACCGCCACTCGCCTTCGTAATGCCTCCGAATAGTTATTAGATGAAATTTAGGTAAACAAATAACCAAAGACGCCTCATAATCCTAGCTAAGTACCTAAGAAAATTATCAAATATTTCTTGCGCAAACAAATGATTGTAGAGTGGAATTTAAGAGATGTTCTGACAACTCCGGATGATCTCAGGGGGAAACGGTATCTCGATCAATTTCCTTCATTAGGACTAGTGTATATAGCCCGTCGATGATATGGATAAAAACCATATGTACAGCAACCACATGCGACCGGCAAACTGCTGTTACTGTACACGCTTTGGCGTCAGATCCGAAGCAATTGAGCGCTTTTATTCACTTAAAGAATAAGCTGCTATGAAATAAAGGGACTGAAACAAATGCATCTCTTCGAAACAATTTGTATGTTAACCACATGCATTCATAAAATATATACTCTGTCACCGAGACCGAATATCAATAGACTTATCCGTGTGGTATAAATTTCAGGATTAAACGCTGTTTTACTCCGGCATCTGTTTTGCTGCAAACCACCTAAACCAAATTAATAGACTCGTGAAGTGTTGAAGTCTAGAATGCGTCTTCGAAACCCCCACAATAACAAACACGAATCGTCTTTTCTACGCTACAATTTACCCTGTCGATCCTTTGCCCATTTCCGTTGCAAACGTGCTGATATGTGGCCCGATGCGAGCGTTTGGAAGGGGAAATAAATTTCTCGAGAGGATTTTCACGTTAAGGTTTGTGTACACTAGTAACATCAACAAAGGCCACTGACCCAGACGGAACGAACTCAAAGCTGTGACTGCGCCAGAGTAAGGTGAAATTTGTTTTTACCTGTTTTTGGCTGCTGCTGCACGATCCCTTTGCCGTCTATTTTTAAACCAGTTGCCGACTTGTGTCGGTGTGAGGCCTGTAGCCTGCGCCAGCTCACGCTTTTTTGTTGGGTTTGGATACGGATCTTGAAGATACCATTCGCGTAGTAGACTTCTGGTCCTTTCTTTGAAGCAGTGCGTTTTCTGTTCTCCGTCCCATATTGTCCTGGGAAGTGGAAACTTCTTGCGAACTCGATACTTATCGACAGGTCCAAGGGGTCTCCCTCGAAGTCTCTCAGCCTCCTGGTAGTGAGCTTCCAACCACATGGCTTGAAGTTTGGCGTGCGAGTCTTTGCCGAAGCGATGAGTCTCCAGTATATGGTACAAATCCCGGAAATTGCCCATGTTAAATGCCACAATAGCTCGCGCTCGAAGCACGCTCTCATGTTTGCTCAGAGCTTCTAACGTTCCAGGGGCAACTGGCAAGGACCAGAGAAACCTGGCCAGTCGCTCGATGTCTCCGCTCTCCTCCAAGGTCTCGCAGACCTGTGCGATCTGTTGCGGCGTGAAGCTCAGGGCTGGAAGTGGTGCAAACATCGCGCCGGTAGTGAAGAGTTCCTTCCTCCTTGTATCAGTCTATTAAGGCTAAATACAGGGGTGTGGTGACTTGTCTCTGCAAAGTGTCAGCATTTATCAAGAGGGTTAGAAACATGGGGTATACATAATATCACTGGGATCGAGTGTATAAAAAACTCTAGCTACCTGATTGGCGTGCAAAGCTCTAATTACAAGGCTACCATAGCAACACTGTCAATCAATAGAGCAAGGTGTTATTAACTTGGCCTAAACAATGCTAGGGGCAGATGGGATAGAAAATATAGATATCGGATAACATTTCTTTTAGTTGTGATCGAAGCCATAAATGTAAAAGCAACCAGATAAAAATTTTCCTCCAAGGCATATTTTAAAATTTGCAGAATATTGTCTTGAAAGAAACGCTAAAAGACGGTCAGAGATCGGCCTCTCTTTTTAGTTCTCATTTTGCGTGTTATCGTTTATATTGACAGATGTTAGGCAGAAAGTCACATATCATCGTAAAAAAGCTTTGCTATGGGATAACCTCGCCATCTCAGAGATCCATCGTTCGCAGTTATATACAGGAATAGAGATTCTACAGTAGATAACAAAGCGCGAAAAAATTCTTCCACTGCAGTCACTGGTGACAGTACTCGTCACCTTAAATGGTTTTATACTAGATATCAAAGTACAGTACACGATCTCCAGTTATGATCGAAGCAACGTACGGGATTAGAATTTACGTTAAATGCGAACTCAGATTGATCGGCCCAGATTGATATTTAAAATCTACGAGTCACGATCGTTATGTATTAAGTTGTATTAAACTCGATGGATTAAAGAGTGCAAATTCGCACGGGCTTTCTGTCGTAAAGATGTCTTCGTTGAAAGTCAGTACCCACGCCCCCTCATATGAATTTCGCATTATACCCCTTCTTTCCGGTCAAGTCAATTTAGCTAAAATCGTGGTCCACACGCTGTGCTTATTGATCGAAACTGACCCATGTCTAATAAACATTTCTTCTCATTTTTTTTTTTCACGGGCCGAGTGCTTTCTAATTGAGTGAGTCTAATTGTTTTTCTGATCAGAGTTGCAATTTGAAAAACATGGTTAAAACGCGATATTTGTGCGAGACAATAGTTAATTGTTATGAAAACTGATTTTGGGCGACTTTGTACAGCTCTACAAACATGGAGTTTTTCAATCAACACAGACATAATATGCCTAAATCTGGCGTCTTCTAGGTTGCAACGATTGTTTTGCATGTACAAAAAAACAACATTGTGATATCAAGCTTATCTACGGGTCAGGCATATATACACTGTTATGAGTCCCTGAGAGATGACTGACAGATTCTTCATGTTTGCCAAGCAAACAGAGGGACAACTATGTTCAATAATACTTTAAAAGATATAAATGTTTAAAAGTGCTATTGGTGCTTTTTACACGAATTAATCATGAAAAGAGGTCAGCGTTGTCGGCGATTAGTGACGTGCTGGGCATTAAAGAACCTTAAAATATATCCCAAAGTAGTAACTATTCGGTAAGGGCAAGACCACAGCTGCGAAAGAACCGTACATTAAATATGCATCATGTCAAACAAGGAAGAGAATTGAAAGTGAATTGCCTCCTAGTACACTGATAGTAAAAGAATGGTCGAAAGTACTGTAATGTCAAGAACTTACTTCAACAATTCTGTTTGAGCAGTGTCGCTTTCCTTTTAATTTATGTCGCCGTACATTTGTTATTATTGTACTGTTTACTTGCGAAGTTTAACTTTACGATATGTTTGCACAAAGACAGAGAACAAAAAACGCGAAAGCTCATTAGCGTGGAAGCGCTCCTCGCGAAAAGAATCCTAGACTCTTTTGCCACCTCACTTGAATAGCGTGAAAGAAATTCTTGAACTTTATTGTTTCCTGATATGAAGTAGAGTAATAGCTACGTCAGGGGAAAACACTTGATCATTGCCCGATATAGCTGGCAAATATACTAGGCAGTTTATTGTTTGTTCACTGAGAAAAGAAATATTGGCCCTTGTTCAGCTGTTTAGCCCCGACTCACCGAGCCATTTACTACACGCTTTGTAACCTCCCCAATGGCCAAAAGAACCATTTTATGTCTAAGTAAACAAGATCCGAGAAAAAGTCTTGGCCAAAAGCAGGCTTATCTCACGGACGGATTAGTACTAAGGCATTCAGGGACCAAACTTCTATTCTCTTTGAATAGCTTACAGTTGAGAGAATAACACAGCCGAGAGTATAAACACCTTATTATTGTCACTAATGATTTGCAAAATGTGTCATCTGCGAATGGAAAGTAATTAATTACGAGGAGCGAAGCCACACGAGAAACACACAAGGGCGACATTTGCATACGATCTTTTACTGATCCTCTAAAATGGCGATTCGGTTTTAGTGGCTGCATTGGTTATATATTCATGATATTCTATTCGGTGTTGGCGTTTTTGATGTTGCTCCCTTGCTAATCTTTGTTTGGCGAATCGAATTTATCGATCTTGAGTGTTAGAAATATATACTGACAAGCCGGGCGGAATTGGTGCTGTCGAATGCATTCGTGTTATTTCGTGCGAATAACTGATACTGGTCAAGTACATTTATAAGGACCGATCGTACGCCTATATACGGTCGTGACTTTAGCTGGAAATAGAAACGATTTATGAGCACGTTAAACACGAGTAAAAATACTTCAACAGTTTAGGAAAATATTTACACAAAATTCCAAATATACTGAGACGCGTGCAGTCAATGACTGCTGATCAAAAAACTACAATTAAAGCTCTTGCCAAAAAAATTCGCCGTTTTCTTCCCAAGAAGAACCATCTAGTCTCTATACACTAAAAATAACTCTTTGACGTTGGTAGCTTTAATGAGTTCAACAGATTTGGCGCAAGAAAAAATTACTCAAGATTTTATGAGCGCAAATTGGTAGAAGAAGACCAAGTTCAGTTTCGTGAATTTCTGCATTTCCAACCATTTTCTGGATTTAAGCCCTAGGAACAAGGACGTCTTTTACCCTATAAAAACCCATCGAATACAAAATGTAAATGATTAAATGAATCACAGCTTTCGTTTTTTCAACGATAATCACATATAAATGAACACACACTATTGAACCCCACACCAAAATGACTTCAACATTTATGTGATAAAACAAGTCCATCTGGCAATCCATTTAAACGCACAAAATAATTATCGAAAGCCCAGAGATACGACTCGAATAATCCGGCAGTAAGCTAAAAGCAATCTTTTTTCTCAGAAAATGAAGAAATGCTGTACAGAAAACCAATAGTACAACAACACTACTAACAAGCAAATTTTTAAAACGAAAGCCATTGTGTTGTTGCCCATTTCATAAATCATTCATGGAAATGTTTTCGTATTGTAGTTTAGCTTTTTAAAGAGAACTTATCGAGGCCAAAAGTCAATTACTTTAGATCCAAATTAAAGACGAAGCACTAGATTTGGCGGAAACTCGATTCGTTTTTTTTTTCAAACGTTTCTCAAAGTTTTACTGAAGAAGTGCCGCGGAAAATTGCCAGAATTGCCTCTCTCTACGTCAAGGCGGGTAATCGCGGCCTTGTGTAACACATGCAATGTTGTTTTAGCTTTTGCATCAGGATAAAAATTTCCACCAGAATAAACTGAGCTAAGAAGCAATGGTTTCCCATAGCGGAGTTTATTTTTGATCGTTCTTTTTCAGATTTTCACGATTACTTGGACGCTCAGGTTTAAGTGCATACCACTGAGGACGGTTACATGGAACTAGGGAAACGAGTCGAGAGTACAGTTAATAAAACGCGCAATCAGTGAATGCCTAGCTTTTAACACATAAACTTGGAGTTGAAATTCTTTCAAGGCAATGTAGTGAAATTTCACTAATAATCGAAATAGCAAACGTGCTTTGAGAGAGCAAGGTGAATTATATTGACCAAGGTGAATCAGACAATATGCAGAAGTTTGTAAGGCCCCTGATTGACTGCAAAATCGCCATTTGTCTCGGTGTATCGACTGGAGTGCCCTGTTTAAAAGACACGCAAATCCGTTCGAGAATCCGGCGACACCGGTCTTCGCAAATATTCTCGTGTGTAAAATTAAGTCCCATCTGCCAGAGGCGGAAAAGCAATGCACTGGAGTGTTTGAAACTTACTTCTTTAAAAATAAACACTCTACCCTTAACTAGGAACAAAGCGTGAATTTGTGACATTGTTAAACGGATCCGAGCTTGTGCTATTTTGGCCCCAGTGTAAATAAATAACGTAGATGAGCTGAGCCGTGTGATGAGACGTTGGCTTGGCATTTTCCCTTGTTTAATTTACATAGTGTTCAGTTAGCAGACTTCCGATTTCACTTATCGGAGTGCATTTCAGTCATCCTAATGAAAATACCTAGGGATTAAGGTTCTTCGATCCTCTACTGCTTATAAAACACGTTGCTAAACATGAGCCTCATGACCAATGTCTTAAGATAAATCGAAATGGCACAACTATACGCCACTTAAGAAACTTGACCCGACGATCTCGTATTTGTCGACTGAACAAGTTGAAGAATTCGTCGCTGTCAAAACAACTTATAAAACCACGCGGTTGGGATTTTGTTTCGCTGTGTGCTGCCTACGTGGAAGAAAAACATAGAAAAGTTCTGTTGAGCCCAAAACACCATTGATCTGCTTACCTCGCCTGCCGCGAGTTGGGTTCACTCGTGTCTAGCACTTGTAGGCCTCTCACGTTCGTAATCGTTTCAGATAACGTTTCCTTGATTAGCTTGCGAGCCGTTCACTTCACTCGTTTGTGACAATGGGCAAATGTTTTTAGGGCGTGCTACGCTACCAGGAGATAAAAGCTCCGAGCTCGGGGGGTTTGCTTCTAAACAATGACTATACAAACAGACTGAGAATTAGACAAAATATCGAACACAATATCGGGCCGTTCTATTACACCTAACTACCACTTGTTACCCTCCTAATTGCTTTTACTGTCATATGTAAATGATAGGACATAATAGAGCACGGCTTGCCATTCACCTTGCGGATTATATAATTCAATCAGCCCTTTAGCTTATCAAGGCCTTTGTGCCAACACAATGGGCCGTAATGTTAAACAACAAAAGCTTTAATGTTGTTAAGCATCCATCGTATCTAGAAGCTTTCCTATTTGCAGGTTGTTCCCTACTGGGAGTAGTAATATATCCCAATAAAGAACAAAGGAAGGCTCTTCTAAGTCAAATGTCATTTCTATTACTAATGACTTGCACTGGCTTGCCAATGGGTTCGTTTGAATTAACATTGAAGGAACGCTACGCCCACCGCATTATCAAGCAAATATTACTTCTTTCAAGCCGTTACGAGGATTTTAACGGGATTAGCTAAATTACTGTAAAAATAACCCGGTATGATAACAGTACATATGGTCGATTATTACGTGCTGCGCAAATCAGGAGCGAAATAAGAGCGCGTTTACGATTCGTCGTTTTTGCCATTAAATATGACAGCCGTGAAAAATCTCTCGGGTAGAAATTCGTCGGTAATTATAGAGTAGTGAAGAATCTCATTAACCCTAAACTACTGTGTTTTTGAGGTTGGAGAATGTGCTGCCAGCTGGCCAAAATAGTAAATATGATGTTTTGGAAAATATCTTTTTTATGTTCTCATGGCGAGATTATGTTTATCATGAGCTATCATGACTCTGCAGCGATAGAGACAGTATAAACGAGTCTCATACGTGAGGACAGTGCTGACCGTGAAGATAAATAGCCTTATCGATGACTCTCGTCATTAATAAAACTAATCGAAACATTTCTCACACCACAAATAAAAGTTATTTCTATCACGCATCGCTACTGAAGCGGGCGATCACGCAACGTTATTTTTGACAACAGGTTTTTCAAGATGAAAGTTGAAACTTGAACAAACTGCATCAAACCATTAATTAAACGTCAAAACCATGTTTTTAATATCTCCATAGCAGCTGCGTTTCTTTCTAGAATGATGTTAGAAACTCAGAGCTTACCTACGGGAAATGAAGTACTTGAAGTGATATGCCTTGCTAGCGTGATTTAGAGGCACGCGAGTGTAAATAGAGGAATTGATGACTCAGTGTATGTATTAGACCTGGTGTATATAGGCCGTACTATTCTCGCTGTAAGATTTGACCTTTTGAATGGACTTTTTAAAGCCAAAAAAGGAGATTTGAAACAGGTGGTTAAGTTCTGCGTAGCTTATGTCGAGTAATTAAGAACCTTTGCTTAGGTACATGTCGTACAACTACCCATCAGAAATTAAAGCTCTTCAGTGAAGTTATCTCAAATGGATTTTTGTATTTTATTTAAAACGGTCAGAAACTGCTTTCACTGTCTAAAAGCTCCAACTTATAGTTCGTGATATCTCGTGCGGAGACAATACCTTCAAAATCGAAGTTACAATGTGAATTAAACATCAATTAATTAAACTAATATCAAGATCCACGGACACGGCGGGAGGTTAAGAGAAAACCATATTAACGTTTAATCTGTAAAGATATATTTAACTATGTGGTAAGAACATCATAAAATAAGGGAGACTATCAGTTGATTCTAATTCGATCCCAATTTCGATAGGCGACTTTCGCTTAAACTCTAGCAGCCCTAAATGAACTCGAAATTCACTAATTACTTCCCAAATGCGTCTAATTCTCTACTATCAAAGACCACCCCATGTAGCCTAGCTAATTACGTTAGGAGGAAAGCGACTTCCTACTCTTGTATGTATATTTTGTCTTTTTATTATGATACATGAAATAATCTACGAATGTGATACGTTTTGTTTCCATGATTTTATAAAATCGACTTCCCGGGGTTTTGACTCTTAATAAATGAAAGATTAGACAAAACCGTGCGCCGGCCCCTTGGCGGGTCTTCTAATTATACTTTTTCTTTCCTACGTCTCTCGCCACGTGCGATTCTGTTTGAGGCCCTTGGTCCCAAACAACTGCTGAACGTATCACCTTCAAAGGGAAGTGAGTATATAGCGTTTCTCGTTGTTAATCGGAATTATTTCTCCCTTGTTCTGCATGGGTGGTAAATTGCTTAAGGCGCTAAGCGATTTCACTGGCTCAGTGACAGTAATCTTAGACAATTTGTTTCATTACTTTGTAATCTATTTCCAATTCTTGTACAGCTTGTTATTAACGAATTCTTTGCAGTATTGCCAAACGGTCTAAAGTTTAATAAGTAAAATAAGTGTTCTGATTGCATTAGCCTCACGTCGAGAACAAAAAAAAAAGTTGTTCACGGAGGACCGTTATATGGTTTGTATATATTTAGCAGGCCGTTATACATAACAGTATGCTTGTAGCCTGTGAACAGGCTCTCTGTTTGTGGAAAAGATGAGCCAGTGTAGCTGGAACCAGATTGTTACGCTCAAGTCAAAGGCATGGAAATTCGAATTAAGTAGATAAAAGTGGAGATGATTACAGTCAGCACCGCGGGTGTATATCTTGAACGTTGAAAACACTTCAAAAGTGGTTTGCGTTTTTCGTCATTGAGACCAATTTGCATATGTGTGGTTAAGAGTTTAATACACTTCGTTCACTAGGGTTGATTTCTGGTAAAAACACCCGGGTCGGCAAGAGCAGAAAAGCTAATACTTATTTCTGAAACCCACAATATTAAATATATATAATGTGAACTGCATTTTTGCGATTTGGATGGGTGAACGAAACGGATTGATCGCCTTACCTTCTGTAACTTTAAGCTTTATTCATTGATTTTGAACAATACAAAAACCGAAATGTTTATGTTTAAAAACCAGATTGTCTTCTTTGATTCCCGAAAACAAGATAACGCACATGTGTTTCAAAAGGAAAATGATCCTGTTTAATTAGCTTAATAATACAGATGATTACATTTTGATGCTAAAAGAATTGAAGTACTTGTGTTCAGAAAAACTTAGTCAAATTGAGAAGTTGTTGGTTGTTCCTTTTGACATTGAAGGAAAATTATTTTCGTGCCTTACTAGTGTGAGTTATTCATAGATGTTAAAAAAATCAAGGTCACTGCGGTAGATAGAATGATAGTTAACAATAGTGGTCATAGATCATAGTATGAAGACGTCCGTGTATAGAGTAATACTTAGGCTACTTATAAATAAGTGATTTTTCGTCTTCCGTCAGCGAAATCTGCTCTGATGAAAATGCGGGTAACGTTTTGCGCCATAAAAACCAGCAACTTAGGCATCCCACTTAAAATACAGTGTTGTTCACGAAAGCAAACAACAACATTCTCGGAGGATTTGAATCAAAGCGGCAGGGCAAGCGTGATAAGCATACACTTCTGAGACGAGAGAACAAATATGCTTGGTATATTTGACAGCGTATATTGCGACTTTGTCGGCCTATGATAGGTTGTTTTAGAGCGGCACGCGTCATGCGCCGAACATTCTGGCAAGATAGCTGAGATAAGTTCGAAGCAATGACCTTGTAGATGATCGAGATTTCGTCCATGGTCACAAGCGCATTCAGTTAGTCGTTGTGAGAATTAACGAATCGTAATAAAATACAGATTACTTACCAGAAATGACGATTGAAGGTAACAGTAAAAACCTTGATGTAGAAACTTGGTGAAAGTAAAACAAACTCAGTCAGAGAGTATCACAATCGCTGATGGTCTCCCGGTGTACTTGCCAGTTTCCGTAGCTGTTTTAAACTCATCTAGTTCTGAATAACAGTGGACTATTAAAAGGAAATATCTGCTTAAATACGGCGTGAGAGGGTCGCTTTCGATGCGGCTTATATTGATTCGACATGCACTTCCCGTTCAAAGAGCCATGCAATCCGAAACGCCCTTCGAGAATCTCTGTTACTTCTTGTTGTTTAAGATTGTTTTGAGATTAGTTTGACGGTGATCAATTGCCTCAAGGTTCTTAAGATAACTTCTATAGGTAGATAATATCGCTGAATGGTCTTTAGTCAAGGTAGTATCTTGATGCAATTGATGTTGTCTAAGAATGAATGTAGTTAAATGGCGTGGGAAGACACACATTGTCGGTCAATATAGGACATATCGCACGCTAACACATACGTCATCGACCTAGTTGTTTTCTCTCAAGGTCGAGAGGTTGTTGTTATACTGCTCTCTGTTTATTAACTCTTTCCACATAAGAACGACAAAAGTAGAAATTAAATAATGTCCCATTATTTTTTTGTGGGAAAAATTTTTAGGCCGACACAAACGCAGAGCTGCAACATTTTCACTCAAAGTGTTGTCAAAAAAATTCAAGTAGTTTTTGTAACTGGAAAAACACCCCAGAGGTTTAAATTTCCACAGATTGAAAAGTTATCATCCGAAACTTAGACGTTGTATGGGAAGCTACAGCGCAACTGATTCAAGGTATATAGATCGTCGGAAAGAGAAGCGGAAATCCCCAAATATCTTTAACTGAAAATATACATTACAAGAATAGTTTCTGCATTCAAAGAATTATTTTAGCCAATAATGAGACTGACAATTTTAAGCTAAAGCTGAGATGGACATTAGCAAAGGGAAGTAAAAGAAAGAAAGAAAGAAACGGAGAACAAAAAAAACGGAAGAGCTATTTAAAAAATCGTTCTTTGTTTTCAATCTAACAATGAGAATAATAATGGTGAAATAATAAAACTCAAAGAGCCTTGAACGGTACCCTTCCTCAAGGGTAAAACGATGCTTAGTTTTCATTAAAGTTTATGACAAACTAATCCCAATCTCACCTATAAAATTTACAAGTTTGCTAGTATAGTAACTAATAGTGAAAGAGCAATATTTTTAAATTTTTTTTTTTCACCGATGTCGACAGTGCGCAAAGTGTTGAGTATTTAAGTTAAATTTGGATATGCGCAGTAAATTACTTTGAAAGCAAATATTAATTTTTATGATTTATATATGTAACTTCAAATATCGCATTTTCGCATGCAAAGCTGTTTTATACCTATGTTGTATCCAATTTCGGATTGGTTTGCTAATTTAACCACAGCAGAAAGGCGGATTTAGTCGTTCCAATAAGTTTTAAGGTAAATGAACACCGAATTTTGTGTACTTTTATGGCCCACTACGTCATGGTTTAAACAATTTTTGTTTGTTCTAAAAATAATTCTAGAGTCTAACAATGGTTTAGATGTATCAGAAAAATTAAAGGTTTTGCTTTGGTGAAGTAGAAGACTTTCTGTATCAATGTAACTAAACATCTAAAGTAATAGTGAAAAAAAAAACCTAAGTAAGTATCACAATCCTTTATCGCGAGCGATATTCGCTTTTTGTTTCTTTTTTTTATCCATACCTATTTTTGTTAACTATAACGAAAGTCAAAATTCAGGTCGTCTACCAAGCATCCAGGAGTTTTATAAGAATTGCAACCTTTTATTCTATGCGCGCACTTTTTTCTTTGTATTTTGTGGAATTGTCTGGAAAGTTCCCAAGATAATTTCGTTAAGTCTCTTTTCCAAGTACTGCCGTTAGGTTGTGGTACTTAGTTATGCGCCAGAATTCTTCTCAGAAGCTGAGCAAAGGAAGTCGGCTGGTTCTCACGGACCTGGTATCCGTGACGCACAAATCATAATAGGCTACTCGAAACCTCTCGATCGGCCAAAGCCAATATTTTGGTCCTGACGAAAGCTACTATTTAAAAACAAAATCGGTAAACAGGGGGTGAGTAAGCAGAAACCCTCAGATACATATATAAGGCTGTGATATCAATATCAATTAACTGGTAAAAAAATAATTGTGAGTAGAGATCGAGCTGATATTATCTGAATTAAAAAAAAAAACCGTGAAGCGGACAATTTATTTAGGGCAGCAAGCGATTGTTGGTTGGGTCACGAATCGAGAATTTGACCTTGTTCTAGTTTCCTTGTGGGTAGTGTCTCTCTGATGTGATATTAAGCCCCAACGATACAGATTCACAGGATCACATGACGCTAGGGCCAAGTCATGAAATCTAGCAATTATATAATTAGCACCGTGTACTCTAAAGCTTTGTCACGAATCAGGACTCACCAATTTCTTGGCTTAAATACCAATTTATCGAAGCTGTTAACAATTATTCGGGCATTTCGTAAATCAACCCCTAGAAAAATGTTCAGAACAAAAAGCTGTACAGAGACGGGCTACCTCGCTGTATTTGTGCTTGGTGGCGAACCAAAACCGAATTGCGTTTAGAACTTGTTTTGATCACAACATTTTAAGGGCAATACTTGAAAATCCTTTTTGTGGTTAAACTAATTGGCATAGATCCACTTGCCAAGGCTTGCTCGTTAATTCAAATGAGCCACGCCTCGAACCCTTAATTTTTTATCTCTTGAGGTTTTGAGTTTAAGTAATTCGTCTTTAGGGTCCCCCTTTTACCGTTTCATGCCCAAGAAGGTTTGAAATAACACTTCATGAAAATGGTTTTCAAAAGAGAGACCATGTACAGCGTTATATAGAGTACCAGATGAAGATACTGCTCAATAACTTTCATTTGAACTAGACTCAGAAGTCGAAATCCCGTTACAGAATGATAAACAGCACCACAGGAAATTACTTCTGAGTAGCTTTCATTTGAATAGTCACACTTTAGAATTTCTTCCACAAAAACAAAAGCCATAATCAACTTGTGCAGAATAATAAACATTAGAAAAGAAGTCTGAAGTACTGCTGCTTTCACTTAAACGCGCACACTTAAGATTTCGTCCCGACTCAAAAGTTAGAACCATCTTGTACAGCATAATAAACAGTATCACAGGAAAGTACTGCTCAGTAGCTTTCATTTGAATGGTCACACTTTAGGATTTCATCCACAGACTCAAACATTAGAACCATCTTGTACAGCATAATAAACAGTATCACAGGAAAGTACTGCTCAGTAGCTTTCATTTGAATGGTCACATCGCTTTAGGATTTCATCCACAGACTCAAACATTAGAACCATCTTGTACAGCATAATGAACAGTATCACAGGAAAGTACTTTTCAGTAGCTTTTATCTGAATGATCATTATTTCATTGACAGGCTCAAAACGTCAAAACCATCTTGAACATTATCAAGAAAAACAGTATCAGAAAACTACCTCCGAAGAGTTTTTGAACGGTCACTCCACAGGAAAATGAGTTATGTCATTGAGTTTTTTGCTGCGTATAGGGCTTTGTTGTTAAAATTTTTAAAGAAAAAGAGCTATTCGTTTTTAAACTGTAACATTAGCATGTAGATTCACTGTTTCCAGTTTGTCTTAAAAGTTTCCTTACCAATCGTAGGGGAAACTCATATCCACAGTGATGGATAATCCCCTTTGTTATCAGTTTAGATTTAGAAACTACAGATCAAATGAATTGATTGTCTGAAAGCCGAATCAGTCTCAAAATATGGCTTTTTAAATAAAAGCAACTGAGTAGTTGTTTCCTGTGATATTGTTTGTTATGTTGAATAAGGTGGTTCTAATTTGTGAGTCTGTGGATGAAATATTAGAGTAAAAATTCAAATGAAAGCTACATTGCAGTACTATCCTGTGGTACTGTTTATTATGTTGTTCAGGGTGCTTCCTTTTTTTGATTTCATGGATAAAGTACTTCTGTAAAAATTCAGTGAAAGCTACTGAGAAATACTTAAATCTAGCCTGAATAAGAAGTTCCGAGGCTGCGCCGCTCAACGGCTCCCTTGGGAAAATGGCGTTTAAGAGAGAAACAGGCCACACTTTGATCCTGTAACATTGTAAAATGAAATTATGAATTTCAAGGAGTCATGTTTTCTCAAGTTCCCACCAAGTCAAGGTACCGGTAAGGAACAGAAAATAGTTATGTGGGTCGATAGGTTGGGTCGTAAATATTCTCCACTTCTCAATCCATAATGACTATGAAAAACACTCCAAAGTGTAGTTCTAACTTTTGAGTGTATTGTAGAAATTTCGTTTTGCGACCCATCACATGTGACCACTTCAGCAGTCTTTTCACATGGTCCTAATTGTTTTGTATGTAGTTGTAGCTTTTGAGTCTGAAGGAAATGCTACTGTGAAATGCTATGGTGCGACCATGCAAATAGAACAACAACAGTATCTTCAACAGTACCTTCGCGTGGAACAATTGGTTTTTATTATTTTTGAAAACGACATTTTGGAATTTTTATGTTTGGCACTCTCGGAAAGAGGAAGGATTAAATAGAGTACCTTTTATAACGTTGACTTTTTCGTTTTATTATCCTGTACTGTTTTAACTGATTCTTTCAAACGATATCCCTTTCTTAATGAGTATATGGTGCTTTTTAAAGAGCAAATGTCGATGGGAAATGTCGTTTAAACTAAAACTTGCAAACATCTAACAGAAAACTGTCATTGAATAAGTGTCAAGTTATGTTCTGCAGCTGGTTAAATGAAAACAAGTCATCAAAATCATTTTTCAATTTTTTGTGTTGCGATGCATTGTGCTACCTCGTGTCTCAAATTAAAACATTTATTAGTGAAGAGGAAAGTTTATTGGATTAAGGTGCTTAACATTTCTTGCATGGAGAAATCGTAGTTAAAAGACATGTGAGACAATTAAAGAGTTGCTACGTGTTGCTAAGTCTATGGATTCGTTCCTGAAGTGTGATATCAACCTATTAAATAATGCTCTCTTCTCCTGTTGTACACTGCTAATATTGTGTTGATGACCTCTAAATGTTCAACTACTATATGAAAGCTTGTTAGCAGGTCTGTTACTTATGCCTTAAAAGGCACCTTGCATTAAAGCGTGATATTCCCTTTGTTAATTTCATATTAAGCATTCTTCGAAGTAAAAATTGTTCTTCGCATGGAACTGCGTCGATTCTATTTATAGGGCAGGTTTCTTTAATAATAATAATAATTAAAAAACCTGGCTTAATCATAAGTGTACGTTTATTGCAACAACGGTTAATTTCTTGTAAGGCTGATAAGATCTAAGTAAATATTTAAATTTGAGGTAATTTCAAAACTGAGATATTAAAGCCCTGTTCAAACTTTCAGATGCTAAATTCTGCCGATAAAATTAGTTGTATGTACGTAAAATAAGATATTAATTCAAGTGTAACAATTAAGAGACTTATTTCTGCTAACTTTTTTTTGCTTTTTTCACTGGCGTTTACTTTTTTTTTCCAATGTAAGATTTGCGGCACCTCTGTTCCAGCTTGTCAACGAGACATGTGTAAGGTCTCGCTGACACACGTGTTAGTTCGAGTCGATGATTTACCCCTTTTTCAGACGTTTTCATAAATTTGTTTGTATTTTTGAGGGAAAATGTCCGATTTTACGCAATTTTGAGCGCTACTGACCCTGCGGCTTTCAGAGTTTCAAAAGCGAGAAGTCGAACGAAGGGAAGCGATTGAAGGTTTCTTATCTCTTACCTACCGCCCACAGCGGCCATTTAAAAAAGTTTCGGAACTTTGAAAAAGTAAGTTGTTTTTCTTACAACCAGACATGTCTAATTGCTTATCAGACAAACGACACAAAACGCGAAACAGCACCTGTACCTGAAAATCTGCACGCTCTTAATGAAATGTATATAAACTGAAAATGATTAACTCTAACCTTCTTAGAGTTAATCATGAATTAAGACAAGAAGATTCAAATTTTAATCCTTTTGACAAAATACTGCGGGATAACCATTCGTATGAAACCTTTTCTTCAGTCGCTTTCTCATACTTATTTTTTTGTCAGTATTTTAGAAAACTAAATGTGGAATATTTTTCTCTAATTTTGATTCTTTGATCTCTTTGGATTTCAGTGATTACATACCTCCCTGGCAAAAGGTTTACGATGAAAATCCTCCCAACCTATTCCACCCATCTGTATCTAAAACCGCATTTTCCAGTTATCTATTTTAATAAAATACCCTTTGGAATGAAATTCAATCTCCAGTTAGGACATTTCTTGGTTTGCGCGCCTACGAATGATGTCATATCTGCAGATATGAGCAAGGTTACCTATGAAAGGTTAGATGCGCTTAAGAGAAGAAGATGAGACACGTTTAAATATACTGATTTCTGCCGAAGTGTGGTAAAAGCGCTCGAAGCAATAGAAAAGGAATTATGTTTCTTACTTTTTTTCAGTTTTTCTAAGTAGGAGCATGCAAAGCTTTAACGCACAAAAGAAATGTTTTTCCTAGCCTAACTTGTGATGAATTCGCCATGCGTAGTTCTGATTTAAAAGAGCGATAACTTAGAAATAAGAAGACGAATTAGAAGTAATAAATTAACGAAAACTTGTTGAAACTTATCCATCTCTTAAACGTCTAGCCCCTGTTTGACAAAACCGCGTTCTAAGCATTTAAAGATTGCCCAACGCTTTTATATGAACACGTACAGAGACCAGTGCGGCTTTTCTCGGGTTTTGCGCTGCTACATGTGCACAACAACACAATCAAAGGAGTTTAAGATGGGGCACACGGTCTGGAAACCGATTTAATGTTTATGCCTATTTTTAGAAATTCGTTTTCAACCAGGCTTATAAACAAGTATCTTGTCCCTCTGCCTACTCTACAGCTGGTGAAAACTAAATGATTACGCTTTTAAGCTGCTCTGAGACTTCAAGGGTATTTCAGTTCCTTTCTGAGAATTGACTTGGTCAGGTCGGTTCAGCATCGTGAAAAACTCTCCGATGGCTAATCGCCGATTATGGGTGTGTTAATTTTCTGATGATCCGGATCCGGATCACTTGGATCATGGCGCTTCAAAGGCATTGATGAATCCTTGTCGAGATGGGATTTCGTTTTTGTTGTGTCGCACCTTAATTGATCCCAGTGATCATCTTTCATGATCTTTGCGGATCAACTCAAAGAAACACGCGCTCATCTATGTAAGAAGAACCTGAACTTCAATTAGAAAACAAAATTAGCAAAGTAAATAAAGGAAACGTAATGGGTTGGTTATGCCTGAAATTCACAAAAATAATCTTTATCTTTTCTACAGGTAGGGATTTTAATAAAAAATGTACCTATATTTAAATTGCAAACGATTGGTTTTGGTTTTGGTTTACATCAACTCGAAGCTTCGTTCATACATTGTACAACTGGCTTGCAAAAATGTCACAAAGTTTAAAAAGATTAACTTTATTGGTCAGCATATAGTTCCGAAGTCATATCCATAGGCTTCTACCGATGGCACTAAAGTAATTAGGTTCTTCTTCTTCTTAACCTTTTACACTTTGTAACAGATGAATTGACCATCGTTGTTTTTTACCCCCGCCTTCACACATTCATTCACCGTGTTGAAAGTAAGGAAAAGAAACTAACAGATTGAGGGTCAATGATGGTCTCTTGGAAATTGTTTTTAACTTTTGAGTCTGTTGATGAAATCTTTCGACGTGATCTTTCATATGAAACTCTTCTTTGGCAGTTCTTTAGCATTTATCTATTTGTCTTTTAGTATTTTACTAAATGAAATTTTGAGTCTTTTCCAAACGTTTCGTTGGCCACCTCTAGGCGTAAAAATGGCTAAATTGAAGAAATATTTCGCTGAGTCCGTGGTTTTGCTGTACCGGTCGTTGCACATCGTTTGAAATCACTTTTAGGTCAAGCAGGTGCATAAATACTAAATTCAATCTTGTCCAAAACTCCGAGAGTCTATAGGGTCGTTTTGGTTTCTAGCAGTGTTTCCATATAGTGCATTCACGCTAGGAGCCTATAAGTTACATTTACCTGGACGCACTGAAGCCACCTTGATGACACGTGGTACTAGAAAAAAACGAGCGAATTAACGAGCTAACTGACTGACCCACTGAATAACCAACTAATAACTTATAACAAATAACAAATGACTGACAACAATACCGGGTTCTAGGTCCCCTGCTCAGTCTAAGCAAACCGCAGTGTGCGAACGAGAGCCAGATCATTCGGGAGTTTAGTAGCAAAAATGTCAAATGTAGGCACATTGATCTGGAGTTGAATTCTTGGGTACTGCACTCAAGTCAAGAAAGAGAACGAAGAACTTGCCGTCGTCTTGTTTTACGTCCTCTATAACACGCCGCACAAGGAGATTTTGCGTCGGGTGGTCGTGCAGTGATGGCAAAGAAATGTACCGTAAAGTGCATTGCACGTTGTAAAAGGCTTGCGTCCTTTTGTTTTGTTAAAGCTTGTATAGAGTTTAATTAGTCAAATCAAGCTGTAAGATATATGCTATTGATGAAAGTTTGAACTTTTTTTGTGAAACAGTTTTAACCCAATAAAATATAGATCGTCCAAAATCCTTGTCGCGAACGATGCCTAACAAAACTTTTATCCACTTCGTTAGTGCCATTTTTTACTTCATTGTGACAACATATTGGAAATATTACTTCTCGATGCTTTCAAAGAGGAAATATCGTTTCGTTGTGTTCTGATCTTTACTAATTTTTAGAGGGGCAAGATAGTTTCGCTGAACATAAGATTGACTCACACTCCAGCGTAGTAAGTGGCAATCTCTATCAAGTTGATCAGTCTTCATTTTAGCCGTGCACCCATTCATGTGACCATATATATACATGACAAAATCATTAAGAGATGTGTTGAAGCTTTTTAAAGATCAAGTGATTAGCTTACGGTTGTGAACAACTGCAACTACAACAACAAAAGAACAAATAAACAAAGATCTTTTCTGAAGTTTCAAGTTGAGTTACCTGATTTATGAAATCAGTTCCGAGCCTAGATGTATCTACAACTTGTGAATGCTTTTTGGATATGAAACTTATATTTTTCCGGAAAAGTCTCACAAAGAAAATGAATTAATGTGGGCGTTACAGGATATGAACGTATGCCCTCTATTTCCTTGAATATTCTCACCTGTTTCCAAGAATAAGGAAGATTGGACGTCTTTATTTCTTGTTTTGGCTTTTGAATGGTTACCGAGAGATATCAGAATTTGTCATCAAATACAAACGAATCAAGTTTGTCCAAAAGAGGATCCACTCATCTGATGTGGTCGCCCACGCCGTGCGACATAAACATTTCGTGATGAAACAGAAGTGTTTCAACTCTTGTTGCGTCAGTTAGGGTACTGAGGTAGGCAAACAGGAGTAACAGAGTATCCGGCCTAGACGAAAACACTTCAGTGGACACTGAACTGTGAAGGTTACAAAGCATGCCCTAAAATAGCTTTATTCAAAGACATTGCAGCATCGCGTGCAAAGCCAATCATCTATGTCATTCAGTTATTAGCATCTGAACACTCCGTGTTGATTACAGACCATTATTCGCAGTTATTTGACTGTCCACGAGGAGAACGCTACTTCAAAACGATGCACGTATTAAAGGGCGTTAATTGCCCTCGAGTAAAACGGTACAGCATCGGAGAACACGGTCTTTGTTTACATAACGTTGCCGTATCCATTTCGTGACTTTCCGTTTGTGCATTAGTTACAGGTGAGGGCCCTGGTTAAAGACCAGGTGGAGGTAATTGAATGGCTTCCCGAAATAGACAGTTTTAATGGCCGTTAAATCGCTAAGACCAAATTGTCATTCAGTGACTAATGAGACTCAAAAATGGATGACCACACTTTTACGGTGGATGGAGATGTGTGAATCACGCGATACCGCGAGAACATTCTAAACAAGTACCCATTAAAATAAACGCCGTATCTCGATTTTCGTTTTTGAGAAATTTGGCTGAAACGCAGAAGAAGGTATTGTAGTTCACACCCCTTCATGGATACCGAACAGAGTTTTTTTCCAGTAATTTGTCGAGTAAATCATCAACTGATGAAACAAGGAAAATCGTTTAGGAAAATACGCCCACTAAACAAAAGTTTTTCGTGATTGTAGATTTTGTCTGATGAAAACTTATGCGGTAATGGGAATGTGTTTCGTATATCATCTTTTAGTATCTTTCCAGCCCACGATGTAACCCATAGCTGACAACACCCTCCGCCCCTTTCAAACGTTTTAGGTAGTTTCTCTTCTTATTCAATGAGATTTTAACGGCGCTGAAAAAAATTTAAAAATATATATATATTAAGGATTAAATAGTTGATGAGTGCGGGTAGATGTTTGTTTTTCTCAAATAAATGAATTCTATTGTCTTTAAAATTCTATCGCAACCCCGGGAAACCTACGTTGCCAATTCAGTGACGCTGACATGACTGCATTTCCTGGGTGTCCAACACTCAGAAATTTGAAGTAAGGCTTAAAAACGTACTTAGTCGATCAATTGGTAGCTGATCGCTTAAGCTTGAACAGCTTTAAAGCACTTTCGTTTTTTTCGTTTTTTTTTTCAGTAAGTACGGGGACTAGATTGGGGGGGGGGGCGGTGAAATGCATGAACAGGTTTCAGTTGGTCGGGAGCATAAGGCGTCGCCGAGCGAGGGTGTGAGAAAAAAACCCTGTCGTTTTGTCAAGGCCAAACACTTAAGCATTTATCATGACACGCTCATTGCAAAACGCTTACTAAGCAAATCGGTACTATTAAGAGTGCCATTAATTGAAATTCATGAATAAGCCCCAAGTTTTATACTATTCGAAATAATGCCTAAGTGTTTCATCATACTATTCGAAACATTGCCTAAAAGTTAATTTTAATGTTTGCCCCAATAGATGTCATCAATAGGCTAAAACGTTACAGACAATGTTAACCATCATAACAGGGGTTTAAACAGTCACCACAGGAAAGTCAAAATTCAACAAAATTTCCAAATTTCATTTTGTTTAATGTAGAAAAACAAATACTGTAGTACCTTGTGAAAGTGCTTCTCAGTAGCTTTCATTTTAATGGTCACTTTAGGATTTCATGCACAGACTTAAAAGTTAGAACCACCTTGTACAGCACAATAAACAGCACCACAGAAAAGTACTGCTCAGTAGCTCTCATTTGAATGGTCACACTTTGTAGGATTTCATCCACAGACTCAAAAGTTAAACCATTGTGTACAGCATAATAAACAGTACCACAGGAAAGTACTGCTCAGTAGCTTTCATTTGAATGGTCACACTTTGTAGGATTTCATCCACAGACTCAAAAGTTAAACCATTGTGTACAACATAATAAACAGTGCCACAGGAACGTTCTGCTCAGTAGTTCTTATTTGAATGGTCGTACTTTAGGGATTCATCCACAGACTCACAAAATTTAGAACCACACTATACAGCAAGGATTAAGGAACAAGGATTTGCACCATGCAATCGGTTAGTGCGCAGCCTTCTGTGGGGGAGCTTCCGATTTCGACTCCCAGGTGTGACAACAAAGCCTTGTTTCGTCTTATTTTCTTTTGGCTTAGCTTTAAGTAGCTTTGAATAGCTGTAAAACGGAGCACTGATGGAGAGAGGGGGTAAAGGGAGCGAACTGATGGCCTCAGGTTACGAGTTACGAGTTACGAAATGAAACAAGGAGCTTTACCTTAACATTTTAGCATAATGAACAGTTCCACGGAACAGTACTGCTCAGTTGATTTCATTTGATTGGCCACTCTTTACAATACTATCCATAAGAAAATAAAAAACAGTGATGGTTAGTGCTCCCTGATGGAATTTCTTTGATATCTTCTTCATAACTAAACAGCAGCATTTTGTGGATGGGTAAAAGTAATTTAAAGTAATGACTTCAACACTGAATTAACCTGAAACAACAATATCCTGGTGAAAAAATACTATGTGCGACAGTATGATAGTAGTCTTAGACTTCATCGACTGGTGCGTGAAAAAATATCAGGCCAGTGCTAATGATTCCACTAAGTAAAGACCACTTGTTTCAACCCCTTTTTGTGAAAGGCAAATGAGAACAAGACCAATTGCGTTCAACACTTCCAGACACTTTGGCTCTTACTGAGTTGGTATATTTTCGTATTGCAGGTTTTCTAATTAAAACACGTTCTCGAAAAAGTATCGAAGAAAAGTCCGGCTCAGTAGCTATCATTTGACATACACAAAGTAGATCCTCTTGTACAGCACAAAAAACAGTAACGTAGACAAAAGCTCTTAAATAGGTTTATGGTAACCCATTAAAATTTCACCCAGAGACTTGCAAGGTGCAGTTAGTTTTACTTTGTATAGCAAGAAAAGTCACATTACTAGTTACTCTAATGTAATCCATGGATGCAATAGCTAGAACAATCCTTTAAGTCTTTAAGAGCGATTGAAAGAGTACCATTAATGGGAGAATTACCAATAAATGTACAGAAGCTAGATTAAGATCATACGTTGTGATTAAAACTAAAAAGGAAAAATATCAGAGTTTCCCACGTTTCTTTAATTTGAATTTCTGACTTGAAATCAAATTAGCAAACAAGACGTTGCATAGTCAGTTTGTGATATCATGACAATGCAGTAGTGTTTGTGCACCGGCAACTTTGCTCTGAGCGGATATCAACTACAGTTGCTACCACTCCCTACAGCAATAGAATATAGGTTGATTTTGGCCCCAGATGGTTACCTTGAGAATTTATGATCTCAGTTTATCAGCAAGTGTCATTAAACAGGCTCCCCAAATGTCCTTAATATCAAAATAACCTTGTTGTTTAACTTGACAGAATCTTGTATATTTGACTACGAGACTCAGTGTACCGAAATGAAAACGCAAAAACAGAAATCCCGAAAACATGACACCACGGGAAAGTACTACTGAAAAGGCTTCATTTAAACATGTTGAATGGGTACTCCACAGACGTACATCTGCAGGTTAAAAAATGATAAGTTTATTTGATCTCTCCATAAATTTGACTCTAGAAGAGAGCAGAAAATTGGAGTGAAATCTCATCAGCAAAAATTGCCCTCAAATAGCATGTGACAAAAATATTATTATATTAGCAAAATATAGTCCTTGCAGTAGTCTCGAATTATCATATAAATAATATAATTAATACCTTAAAAACTTTCTCGAGGTGATATTTGCTTCCTCTGTTATGGCAACAGAGAACCAGCTCAACATTAAAGATTATCGGATAACTTTATTCACTTTTAATAGTCTTTTAGTTAATGATAAGCTGTTAAGTGAAATATTCAGATTGAACAACCCGTCGAAGGGAGATCAGTCACTGAGTTAATGTGTGATTCCGGCCTCAAGTTTTTTCATCCATGTAGAGTTTTTTGGAGTCACATGTTTTCCTAAAATGTGAAGCAATACAAGAAGTCGTTATTATTACCTTATAGGCTCTCTGCTCTTGAGGTTGCCGTTATTTAAACTCGAAGATTGATTTGGAAAATGTATATTATAAATACCAAGTTGTACAATGTTAATGCGGTGCTAGAAAAAAATTGAGTTAACACACCGACATGAGCCGACCAAGTCAAGGGAATATTGTTTGACCTCTATATTTGAGAGCAAAGGGTTAAGTATTGATGTGTCAAAAACAAATGAGATGATCATTATCGATTAAAAGATTAATTATCAGAGTTTTACGTCAGTTGCAAAGTGAATACTGTAAGTGGCATTGAAAAAGGACAAATATATAAACACACAATGTTAACGTAATAATGAGCTCTTACTTTATAGGTTCACTATCACAGATCGATGCGTACCTATTCAGGCTGCCTGTTTTCACTAGTCATCTTAGAGCTTGAGGTACTTAGCAGCGATATCCATAAAAATTATTACGTCGACAGCAGTAACGTCCTCAGTAACGTAGCCCTGCCAGATATTTTGTTACGTAAACGTGCTTTGAAATAAGTACATTGAGCCTGAAATATTCTAATTTAAAATGTTTGAATAGCAGTACACAGGTAAAGTGAAATTACGACGCCCCAAATCCTCGGTTTTTTCAAAGCTTTGATCTTCATAGATTTCCAGGTTTCGTAACCCATCCTTTGCTCGATTTACCCAAAACTGAGGAAAAATAACGAGCTGTTTCAGTCATCATGAGTTATTATGCTCCTTGACTCCGATAGTTTTGAGATTTGAACTTTCTGGAGTTCGCACAAAATGAGGCCGTTTGTCGATACTTTTCCTCACAAGCTGGCTTAAATCTTTAAATTTCCTTTCTAGAGAGGTCCGTCCGAGTTGTTACAAAAGGTTTGTTTGCCTGCTTGGCTGGTATTCAACAGTATCCCGATGCATCAAGATAAATTCTCTATTCAAAATATTTCCCAAATATTATGCTTTTGCGAGAGCCATTATGGCTCTTGGTTTTTGAGCAGAGTCTGGTACTGAAACTGGGACTCGACTTGATGCGAAATAGAGTGGACACGAGTTTATTGTAACTTCCGAGATGCAGACCCACAATGCAATGAGGTACATGACCTTTTGTGGGCCTCATTTGCAGAGCCTTGAGTTGTATATATATTTTTTTAATTTTCGCATTTGTAAACTGGAATTTTCTCTGTGCTATATTGAAAGTGCCCATCGGAATTGAGAAAATATTAAAAAATTATTTTGTATGTGCGTTGTATCTGTTACTTTGTCTTTTTTTTTTTCTGAGAAAAAATAACGGGGTTATCAGGTTCAACGTTGTAGAGAACTTAAATCATGAAACACTTAATTTTTGCTTCCCTCTCTGCGAATATGAAACCCTTTCTGTACGAATTCACACCCTGGACATTTTAGTTCCAGTAGACTAAGGGCCTGTTTACATGGAGGCGGAGGACCCCAGGTAGGTGAGGTAACCCGCCTGTCCATATAATCTCTCATTTTAATTTGATCACGTTTACATGATAGGTGGGGTGACCCGCCACATTTTACCTCACCTACCTGGGGTCCCCCACCTTCATGTAAACAGGTCCTAAAAGGAAATGGGACATATGACAGCCAATCAGAAGATTGCGTCTTAATTTTTTTTTCAATCATCTTCGTCGTAGTCGTTAAAAACCCCTTAATCTCCTAATCAAATGGACAACCGCCGTGCGTTCTTCAGAATCAGTTAAATCGAACTAATGAGTTTTATTACAAAATGAAAAAAATGCATTAATAACATTTTTTTCCCTTCAGTCGAGAACAGCAGATGGATTTTTCCTTATTGATTAAAGGTGACGACGGGCTAAAAAAAAAAAATAAAATTCGACCACGAAGGGACTCGAACCCTCAATCTTCCGATCCGAAGTCGGACGCCTTATCCATTAGGCCACGCGGCCGATATATTTTAAACTTTGTTAATCTGACGTTAAATATCAACATTCTTAAAACAACCTGTTAGTGACCTGGATGTGCAATTCAGAGATATTGTTGGGAGTTTTGCAAAATGGGTTCAAGGGTATTAGCTTAAAAGTCAAGTGTAAAGAAACTACAAACTTATAACTTGCAGAACACAAAGACTTTTGTAAAATATTATTATCTCTATATATATATCCGAAAATGTTTACATTTATAACAATGTTTGGTCTCTAGTCGCAGGTGTTAAAAAATTGTTGATCAAAATCCAAAACATTAGGGAACGTCCGTGGCAAACGTCGGATTGTTTCGGTAACTTTCGTCTATTCGAATATCTTCGTAAATTTCTTCCGTAAACTTTTGTGATTACTGAGTTGCGTTTCGTGTAGGTAAAAAGTAGTTTTTTGAACCAACCAGTCATTGTTACTAATAAATAATAATCAGATAATTGACGTCAAATATTATGTAACAATCAATGAATTTCATTTAATAGTTGCATATATTTTTACCATTCCTGACAAACGAAAATCTCACGTCTCTTTGCGCGTTGGTAAGATCCTTTGTTTAAAAAAAACATGTAGCCATAGTAACGGTGATCTTCTCACACGCGAAGATAACGTGTGAAGATGTCATGGTTTCGCGCGAAAGTTCATCTGGCCCCAGTTGTTCCAAAGGGGATAGCGCTATCCACTGGATAAATTTCTATCCAGTGGATAGTGCAATTGGCTTCCCTAATACTTATCCACTGGATAGAAATTTATCCGATGGATAGCGCTATCCAGCTTTTGAACAACTGGGGCCTGGTCTTTCATTGGTGGTTGTGAAATAGAATGAATTTCTCGCGAAGGTTGCCACTTCAGATTTGAAAACGCCCCTCTCCAGCAAATCCACACTGCAAGAAGCCCACCTCACAAGAAAGAAAAGAAAAACTGTGGGAAAAAGTAAGCCCCTTCCCCCACTGGGGGTGGGTGGATGGGGAGCTAATTAGAAATGCAACCTATCGATCATTTGAGACAAAAAAATATTTTAAAACGAGCTGCGCGCCTTATAGGATTGCTTGAACGGCTTGTTGCAAGCTAGAGGACGCAGTCGTTTCGCACGTGAAGAATACCCATCCAGAACTGCAAACGCTACCCCAAAATTGGAGGGCCCCTAGCCTAGTTTTTGTACTTGAACACACAATGAGGCATTTCAGCGGGCAGCTGACCTCATATTACATTCTTATCTGGCCACCATCACTGCATCAGTATACGTACATACTCTGCGCAATTTCTTTGCGGATTTCGCTTTTATGACCTATATTTGGATTTAATTGTTCAGTGACAAGTCTCTTAACTGCTAATAGATGCATGGTATCTTGGCTGAAACGGTCTGCTTTGGATTCGATGGCCTGTGCTTGATTGAGAGGTATAACTTACTGAAATTATGATGTTATGTAAATTTAACCCGTGTGATAACCAAGTTTCAAACTCGCAGATCATCATGGTAGTTGAAAAGCCTTAGATCTTCGACGAAAACAATTCTTTATTTGATAGTTCCACAGTACTTTTTTCGTCCTACTCACTTCCTTTGCTTTCTGCAAGGAAATTACAATGAGCGGTACAAAGCGCGCTTGGTAAAGCAGCCTCTTAAACAGCGCGCTTTCGCAAATGTTAAGGACAATGTCTGTTATTCCCCAACTAATTTAAAAGGAAAGGATAGGGTTTTTTCGTTGTTCATAGAAGCAAGATTTAATATCGGCAAACAAAATGATAGTTGTAGCTAATAAGCAAGAAAGAAAAGAAGCGCTTATAGTTCTTAGCGTTATAAACCGTTTCTTCTCCCAGTTCTTCACCATAGTTTTCTGGAATTTCCTGTTGTGGTCACCGTTGCATCCACAAGGGAAATTCATTTGCATAAGATGCGTAAAGCTGTCGCATTCGCTTGCTGCAATATTCTATTGTGTTTAAGGCGGGATTCATTTGCGCCGTCGCATTTGCCACTGATGAAATTTTCTTTTGTTTAATATTTGGGTGTAAAAAAAAATTTCCGACGGGGAGATGTTGAAATGTGACGGCGAATGCGACGTATGCTGCAAATGAATCAACCTTTGATAAAAAACAATAGAAAATTCCAGCTGGCAAATGCGACTGCCATTCATGGGCACCCAACGACGGTTTCCTCCTAAATGCTTTGAGAACACTTTTTAGGCTATCCAGAGTACTTTTAGATCTCTAGAAGTGTATTCTAAGTGGCGCTAAAAAATTTATATCTGTCCGGTCATCTTAGGGCAACTTGAGTCTTTTCGAAATTACGAGGGCTTCAGTATTATTTTCCCGAAAATTTAAGCTGGAATTTAAAGTTTTACGAAAGTGATAGTTTTTTCTGATTCCTCTCTGCATCGCATTTTCTATTCCGAAAATTTTAGGTTTCCTTTCTCTACGAAAAATATCATAACCTGGGGGGTGAAATGGGAAAACTTAAACTTCAGAAAATCGTAGGGAATTTACTAGATAAGCTTCGAAAATTGTACATGAATGGAACGGTCATCTAGAAATTTTTAGCCTTCCTCAAGCTATAGAAAATTCTAGACAACTTAAAACAGTCGTTGGGTGCCCCTATGCCATTGCCATACGCGAATAGCTGTCGCAAATGTATCGACCACAGATAGATGAACACACACATCCTTCTTTTATTTCAACATATCTTGAAGGGGCCACTTAACGCCAGTGGAACGGTAGATCGCTGGCATTTAAGAAACGTGCACGCTAATAACCACTCTGTCCTGGACAACTTCCTGTTGTGCTTCGGCATTTAACCCCTTTAAGCCCTAAGAGTGCATGATCAGCATCAAATTTCTTCTTGCAATATCAATGATTTGTAAAACAGAGTGGTCTTGAGAATTACGGACATGATCCCACGATGAATTTGCTTGATATTTTATCGAGTTCTTCCCATTACTTCTGTTGGAAATGATAAGGCAACAAATGAGAATTGAAATTTTGATCTTAGGGTTCAAAGGGTTAAAGTAAAGTTCATCTTTAATATCTGCATATTTGGCAACTATTGGATGAGGCTGAGTGTGATATTCAAAACCATGCAGACCGATGACGTGTTATCCGCCAAGACTGTAGGCCAAAAACTTATGTCCAGCGAGCGCTTTCCGTTGCTGCCCCCCGACTATGGAACAAGCCCCTCTTTGAAATTCGAGCTTGTTCTGATGTTAATCTTTTTAAATCTAAGGTGAAAACGTTTCTTTTAGAAAGGGTATATGACATTTAGTTTCATCATATATGTTTTTGTTTTCTTTCGTTTTTAAGATGTGTATGCTATAAATTTCCCAATATGTACAGTAGTGTTATATGTAAACTTGTGATTAATGACGTTCTTATGTCCATTTTTACATTGTAAAGCGCTTAGAACAGCGATGTATAAGCGCTATATAAATCCCATTGTTATCATTATTATTAAGGCAAATAGCATCTCCGAGATGTGCATATTTCTTCATATCATATGGAAGTCAGATTCAAAAATTGTTGTATTATTCACTCAAAAGATTTCCAGGGGTCTAAAGTTGAGTTTGATATAGTACTGGTAAGATGCATCATTGAGGATAACAAGTGACAACAAAATTTTCCACGTAAATGCTAACAAATGTCATTTCTTCTCATGTAGGCTCTGCACTGCCAGTGAAGTGATGTGTCGCACGTCCTCAATATCAAAGCCGGCTTTGGTTATATTTTGAGCAGCTGATCGACAGTAACACAATGCAAGTGTCTCGTGCCTTAATACATGTATACCGGATTCCAGGAAATGCAGTTTCATCTATTACAGTGGTTGCAACACGATTGGCTCGTGAGAAATCTTTCAACGGCTGATTTGACGGCGGAATAAGGGCTTCGAGAGAATACGGTAACAAGGACTATAAAAAGAACCTAAAAGCAAGACAAAAGCATGGTGACGCTGGAATGTTCGAACATTGTCTTGTTTCCCGAAACACGGTGATAGATCACCACAGTGTTTTTAAAAAGCAAGAGGGGAAGAGGTTGATTACGTGAGACGTTGAATGAAGGTGTCCTGGAACTAAAGAGGCAGCGGTTGCTGTCACAGAGACTTCTGGAAACAGCGTTGAGCTTGCAGCCCAACTTTCCAAACAAAAGACTTATGATGACGACGACGACAACGATGATACAAGGTTACTTGAAGCACAGAAAGGGTTCTTTCCTGCTCGTACTACCTAAGACACTAACTGAGATCCACTCAGATTTGAAGAGAGCCAATGAAGCAGCTTTTGTTGAGACACCTCTGAATTATGTGTGGGTGAGTGATTGAGCGTACATTTGTTTGTTACCTGTCCTTTATTATACTGTAGGTTCTGATTTAAAAACAGGGTTTATACTACTACATGAGAAATTTCTGCAATCTGATTGGCTTAGAGCAGTGGTATTTCAGCTTAATTTGAAATACCTACATGTGAAAATTACAAACCTTTTGTGGGTAGTAGTATAAACAAATAATAGCATGATTTGTACGTGATATATGGCATAAATACCACTCGTGATATTTCAAAATTGTCTCAAATTTCACTCGCCTAACGGCTCGTGAAATTACGTATAACAATTTCAAAATATCACTGGTGGTATTTATACCAAATATCACTACAAATCATGCTATTACCTATACAAATTTCAGCTCCGTAAATTCATTCCTCGTCGTGACATGCACTGTGTATTGTGAAATCAATGTCGGTCAACTAGTGTATCTCGAGCCACTCAGCTGTGGGCAATGTTTGCGTTTGTCAAGTTTAAATACCAAACGTTAAGGACTCCTGTTCAGGAAATCGAACCCAAGAGCTGCCTTCAAACCATATGTCTACGCTGTATAGAGGAAGGAAGGAGAAGAGTAGCCTCTCTTATCGCTGCGAATAGAAAATTTCAGCCGGCTAGCTAACGGAGGCACTAAAGACCAGTAAATGGAAAACGACTATTCAAGAACCCGCCTACCAACTTACCACGAAAACGCCTTCAGGTAGTACAGCATTTTTCCTGGCTCTTCTTTTACTCTTTTACTCTGTTTGTTCTATCTTCCTTACTAATGTTTAACCTTTTTTTTAGCCACTACAGGTAAGGATAACTGAAGAAAACCATATCAGTAAAAGTACAAACAAACATCTGATGGCCCTCTTATAAGGTCGACAGTGGCTTATCTATACTACTGGGAGGTGCGGAATCCAGCGTCCAGAGGCATTCAGCAGCAGGAAAAAGGCTAAAGAATAGCAAGAAAAGTTTCTTCATCAATCAGTTTCACCGAAACTACATCACCGTCCATAAAAGGTAAGAATTATTAGCTAATGTATTAATGTAAAACTGTTTTCGTGTTTACCGAAAGTTGATCAGGTGATCAACTAATGTAGAAGACCTATTGTCCATATATGATTGTGGATGATGAAACGCTCTCTGATGTAGTTATAATTGCTGGTTGCGTAGTGAAGGAGGCACCGTAGTTGACTGGTCATGGCGATGGTCTTGTAATGCGGTGGTCCCGGGTTCAAGTCTCATCTCCTCGGTCACGCTTATACATGGTGAACTGATTCAGTTGCTTCCTGGCAGCTAGGATTGCTGTTTTTGTTCAGTTCGTTCGGCAAACAGAAGGCACTATGGCCGAGTAGTTAGAGCGCTGTATTTCAACGTGGTCGCCCCTTGTTCAAATCAGCTTTGCTCTGGCTACTAGAGAGAGTTGTTTCTCGGTAGCCCCCAGGTCAACTCTTCGGTCATGCTCGTTAATAGCCTACTTTGTCCTCTTCTGGTAAATTCTTTTAGTTGCTATACCCACTGTACTGCTTATAGTTTAGTTGGATGCACTTCAATGCGCAAGTTTGGTTACTTGATATAATATGTATATAATAGTTCACGTAATATATCAAACATGAGATGCAGTGTTTCATCACCAGATGAAACACCGAGAAGAGAGTTGAAAATACGACGCGCAGCGGAGTATTTTTGACGAACTTCGAGGTGTTTCATCTGGTGATGAAACACTGTGTCGAATGTTTGATATTTCTTCTCAAACAAAATCATTTTTGAAGGAGAAATTAAGGATGCAAATAGTAAGCAGTGTTTCATCCGATTTCCAAACACTCGTTAAACATTAATTTCCCTTGTATTTTCTTAATGAATTATTAATGAGTTTGAGAAGTGTAAATGAAAATCGTAAACGCGTTTTTTAAATTTGTGAGGCATTGTAGCCTTTTTGTCACATATGTATTAGAACGTGTTTTTGTTAACTCGAAAGTACGGGATTACCACACGGTGTCGAATTTTTGACCGGTCGCAAATTCGTACCTGTAGGTGTTCCGTACTGGTTCAAAAATGTGAACGCTAAAATCGAGGTCAAATCTTTGACCGGTACGGTCGAAAATTTGAACGGCAAGGTGTGAACACCGTGACCGGCTAAATTTTTGAACGGTAAAGGCGCGGTTGCTTGGATGCGTGGTAACTCAGCTGGGAGACGCCATTTTGGATTTGCATAAGTGGCGCTCTGCACATGGGCAGATGATAAAACCTCTGACAAAAGTGAAAATTCAACTTGGTTCAACAGTTCCGTGTGAACAGTGGGAAACTATTGAACGGTTCCTTGTGAATTTCTTCAATCGGAGAAAAATTTGACCAGTACCTTAATTTTAAACGTAGTCTAAGCCTTGCTTAAAATTCGCTTTTCCAAATATCTTATGTTTTCAATTAAACGTGTGTTTGTTTGAACCTGTGGCGATCTGTTGGGAGTCGTATGTCGTGCCATTATACCGAAAGCTCATTATTTCACAAGTACATGCCGGAGGTACTTACTCACAATTCCACCTTAAAATTGGGCGTTTAGTCGATAAAATACGATAAGACATGAGCCGCGTAAAAATGTCTAAAATACCTTTGTATCAGGAGCCAATGTACTTAACCATAAATTAACACCAGCTGTGCTAATAGCCTTTAAAACGTTAGGTGATAATGATAATTCTAAAAATATCTACGCTTATCATGGGTTTTTAACAAAAAATGCAGTTAATAAAAAATATACACAATTAAAATGGGAGCATTATTAACTAATTCAGCGAATCGGAAGTCTTAACTATACTTGGCGGGTGCCAGCGTTCTATATATCTGACGGAATTACAAGTCGGTAATGAGCCTTCCTTACTTTTCTGGGCTGAATCTTTTTTTTTATTGGGACAAAATTAAGTAGAAGTGCTAAAAAGTGATCTAAGATTATGCCGGAAGCTATAAAAGCCTCCCGGAATGTGTTTTGTTGCTTAGGTACATACCAAACTATTATTAGATGTGACATTAGGTGAATTGCATCAAAATAGCCATCATTCATCGGACGAGGAAGTTTCATCCCGGGGTGGGGGGGGGGGGGGTTACTTCCTTATATAAGCCTCCTAGGTGTGTACCGCCCCAAAGGGTATAGTTTTGCGCCGTTTCGGTCTGAAACGGGTACAGACTTTGCCCATTTTGGTCTGGAATCGGGTTTGGTTTTCCAGGGAAGTACGGGAGTTTATTAACGTATCGGTCGTTTCAATTCCAGCAGATGAAACTAGAAAGAAAGCGAATTTGTAACGGATTTAAAAAGTATTTTTGTTGGCGTTCTAATCTAAGTAATGATGACATAATTTCTGCCCGAGGTCTGAGAACTGGGTGGATTTTAGAGGGGCAGGTCTGAAAACGGGTGTGGAAGATGACAATTTTTGGTATTCGGGGATGCGGGCGGCACACTCCCACCACGAATTCCTAGCAGTATCCGCCGGGAGTTTTACCATCTAGCCGTACGTTTGTGAAGCAAAAAAAAAACGGAAACGAAAACAAACGAACGAACAAACAAACTCCTCGCCTTTGCACTCTTTGTGCATGAATATCCTTTTTCAATCTACTTCCTTGGGCATTAATTTTCGTAAAACTTTGCAAATCTATAATTTGAAAACAAGGTTACTCGTCTGACGTGGACATGCATAAGGGCTATTGTGCATCATTATCATGCAGTGATCTGCAGTATGAAGAATACCAAGTAGATACCAGTAATTGGCTTACAAACAGACGGATTATATTTGATCGCGTGCCCATCATCTATCTAAAAGATATTAGCTGCTACTGTATACTGAAGTACGACTTCTAAGGCGATCATTATTGGCTATGGCGCCGTGTGTGTTTTTCTAAGAACAAATCCTAGGTTTTAATGCCTTTGATTTCTTGATTGGATTATGTCAAACTATACAAGACTCAAGGCCCTTCTTCCTAAAGTATTACAGGGTATTATCGCAGTAGATCACAATACTGTCAACAACGAGGGGTAATTCTAAAGCACAAACGCTAGGCTTAGAACACGCATTGGAGTCTATTTTTGGTTTGTGTTCGATGGGTTCAAAGACATGGCTTAAAAGGTAATATAGATTCGATTTTTGTCAAATAAACTATGATGTCTTCTTGTTCTCTTTTATATCTCTTTAAAACAGAAAAGAGAAACAAACAAACAACATCACCACTAACAAAAAACTATTCGGGAAACGGGAGTGTTAATAATCTTTATAATTCTCCGATGGCCGTTGGTCCGAGACGTTCGAGCTATTTATCTGTCTTATTTCATGATACTATTCATGCGATATCTTCTTTTAAATCCTTGGTTACGATTTAGCCACGTCTGCTTTGATTGTCTGCATAGTTCGTTACATTTCCTTTGCTGATACTTGAAATCTCATGATGTGACCATTCAGTACAATCCTCTCTTGAAGTATTTTGGCACTATTTAGTTTTCACTATTTCAGATGGCATTGCTAGCAGATTGTTTTCGTTGAGCAAACAAAGTTCTGTCAGGTTGTGTATCCATTCGCTCAACCTTGAACCTTGTTGACTCTGCGTAAAAATACTCTTTTAAAGGCCGTAAATAGCAAGTTGTATACCCTGTCCAAGACAGAAGGCTTCCTCGAACAATTTGCGTTCAAAAAAAGTAAAAAGAATGGCGGGAAAAAAGACTTCTCTTTCAATGTGGGTGGTAACATGATTGTTTTTCCCCGATTTTGTAGTGGTTTACTGAAAAACCAACCAAAAATAGTGGAGTGTTCGGCTTAACAAATAACCTTGTTGTCAACTAAATGGATTGTCAAGTACAGGCAAATCGCGTAAAAGAAGATTAAAATGAGTATAAATAACAAATACTAATCATACTTTAATTAAAAGAAATTATAGATGCTAGACAAGAAAGGAATTTGGATAAAGGGATTAGACGATAGTATACGTGATAGCGTGTAAGCGAGTGTTTACTTTGCCATAATACGCTGGAAATCTTGGTCATATGCACTTGTTTATTTTATTAATATTTATGTTGTTAGCAGTCACGCAAGATACTCTGTACGCTAAGTAGTAAAAGTTGTCTTTAAAAAGATGTGAGAAATTATTGCAACTCTTTCCTCAAGAAAAAATGAATATTAGCTTTACCCTTGTGGTTGACAGACACCAATCACAATTCTAACCGCAAACGTAGTAATTAGTCAATTCTAAGTTTCTTTAAAAAACTTAACTTCAGGAAAAATATAGGTTAAAAGCTGGGTCGATAAAATGAGAACGTAGGCTGTTAGTGCAACTTAATACGGTAATTGATTTATGATTATTGACTAGCCTGATGCATTGAAACTAGGGGGTGGACGTGGGTAAGGTTTGTCGTCCTGGGAACCCAAATCACAAAAGCGCAATCACAGGAAAGCGCTGCTCAGCCGGTGGTTTAATTGAATGATGATAAAGCAGGATTTTACTGATTGACTCAAGAAAAAGTAGCATGAATTTAAACACTGCTTGTATGATCGATAGCATTAAAGAAAATAGTAAAGCTATTGGGCATGATACAAAAACACTTGGAAGTTCATCTTTAGAAGCCAGAGCTACCTTGGCTGTTGTCCAGCACATTAAGCAGTACCGCGGGAAAGTTTTGCACAACAGGTTAAATTTAACTGACTAACGATAGTTAGAAATCCATTTACAAACGCTTAGCCCAAAAATAATGGTGTGTGGCATACACCAACGGAAGTATTGGTGACTCGGCATAGCACAGTCCACGCTTGCGTGGACAGATCAAAAGCCTATCATTTTGATATCGTAAACTACATTTCCCTTGCTTTTTCGTAAAGCCTAAAGTGTTCGTTGTGTAAAAAGTAACTCACAAACAAGCAAACAAAGCGATTCACATAGTACTTGAAAAGACCTATTAATTTATAAGTTTCGTTCTAGTTATTAGTGAAATTTAAACATTGTTTTAATGTTTTATTCTTTCAAGTGCAATGATATCAGTGCCGAATTTAGAGAGAAATTGCAAGTCCTTTCAAATCGTGTCTTAAGAGTGCAACCACGTTTGTTCCTCCAAAAGGTCATTTTATGGTCACTCATAACTAAGCTTGTTTTTGAAAAGAAGAGACGAAGAGGAAGAAAGTGTGATTGCATGGATAAGATCAGTATTCCTGTAAGGTGGTCAAGAGGATTATTGGTCTTAATGATTTCTTGGATAAGAGATCTTTAGTACCATTCCTTCGTTTGCATGTCTGCTCCAAATTCTCTCTTTTTTATTTTGTCTAATCGTGAGTGTGTCCATCTTTGTTTCGATGTCGTTATTGTGATTATTATGGTGATAATGGTGGTTGTCATTCTAACTTTGAAATCTGTGGACGAAATCATACGGTGTTACTATTCAAATGAAACTTGTTTGTCAGAACTTTTGCATCGCACTATTCCCGACACGATTTTCAGGATTTACAAAAGGAGATTTAGGTGTTAAGGTTAAAAATAATGGCAACGGAAGTGCGGCATCGAAAATACATGACCCACGTCCAAACAATTTTCTTGTTTTCTTTAATCGATAATCGCTTTAATGACTGCCGGTCGTATACAAGTATGTGCTTTTGGAAATACGATCGTGTTGGACACGACTTCAGCATAATAAACAACCGGCGACTTTTCAAACTTAAGGCAGTTGCAAAATCGTGCCGTATAGCGTTAAAAGGTTAAAGGAAATAAAAGAGAAAACTATACCAAGAGGTTACACACGCTGTTAGCTATTTATTGGAATGATACCTATGATCTCACTTGCCATCATCAACTGCATCTTATTCAATCATTCACAGAGGGAATAAGACTGACTACTTGTGGGCAGACAAAGATTGAAATTACCTACCGCAAGATGAGGAGACAAGAATACAAATAAAACCGATGCATTTCTTGTTATTTCCGTTTTCATCACATAAAACGATTTCAGACATTGCGCGCAGAAAAAACGTGGTCTTTTCAAGACGTGCTGGTATTTCTGCTAAAACCCATTACAGGTGGGTTTGTCTGCTACCGACGTATTTTTTTTGAATCGGTGTGTGGGAGGACATCCTTAACTTTCCGCCCAGTTCATAAAGGAAATAAAAACAACATAGGTTTAGAAAACTTCGTTTTGTTATATAACAAACAAGATGAAAATGAGTGTTAATTAGGCAGTGACAATCTAATTTGGTTGCAAACACATCTCCCGGTATTACGTAAAAGTTGAATTTTAAAATCGCTTGCTAGTTATCTAGGCGTAAATCACGCACACATTCTCGAGTGCTGAGAGGGCATCTTGGCATATTTTCAAATGACCCAAATCCTCCTTTAAAGTTTTTAACCCCGCAAGGACTCACCTAGAAATAGATGGTTGTTTTTTAAAAGTTACGGTTCAAAGATTTTAACCCAGGGGGAAGTTTTTTTTAGGTATAGTTATGCCGGTTGGTGCACTTAACAGGCAAAGCAAGAATGTAGAAAAAAGCAAGAAGATAAAAATTTTAGAGGGGCGAACTTTGGTTCGAACTTTTAGACACGTCGAGTTAGATGTCGCATGACAGCCCTCACATAACAGACAATGGACTATGAAGTCGCCTATCGGCCTAGTTAACCCTTTAAGCCCTAATGTCCACATACAAATTCTCCAGACCGTTCTCTATACATTTTCTTAGAGAATAAGTTGGGAGAATTTGATAAAAGATCAAAGCATTTCCTCTTTGGTGATCATTCAACCAGTTGTCGTAACCTTTTCCATTGATTATGTGCTGATTTTGTTTGGAGAAAATTAATGTTGGTCACTCTTTGTGGTTTAGTTCAAAGAAAACTGCACCCCACTGGTTCCTTGGAATGCCATGGGCTCGAGTCTTGTTGGTTTTTCTTTGCCGCACTCTCCTCAATATCAGCACGCATATTCTCCACAATTTTTTTCCATTATAATAATAATCTATCCACCTTCAATTGCGCAAGTATCCATAAAAATAATAATAAAACATGCATGGCTGGTGATTAAAAATGTATTTACAATATGATACACTAATAATATATGATAATTAACGAAATAAGATAAGATTATATAAATTAATACAATAAAAGATCTACAAGTATCAATGTGTAACGAGTAAAAATTCGGTTAACTCAGTATTGGAAGTCTTAAAAATGAGCGTCTTCTGATGGCGCTATAGAATAAGCAAGTGAGGAAGGTCGCGTAGTTCGCGCGGCAAAGCATCCTATAATTTTGGTGCAGCTTGGCTCCAATTGTTGGCGGCGCTAGCAAAATACCACCAGAAGAACTGAGGTTACAGGCGCCTTGCTATTTCGGAGAAACTGTGGGTACTGAATACATATGAGGCCACGTTATGATTAGCCTTGAATCTAACTAGCGAAACTTAAAATGAATGCGTTGCTTTATCAATCGCTACGACACTGACGAGTTGTTTAGCAATTTTAAAAGAGCTTTTTTAAAGCTTTGAAAACAGGCAACTTTATTGTATCAATTTTGATTTAACCATAACACTTTTTCACTTCTTGAGCATTCTTTGGTCTTTCTCACAACCTTTATATTTGCTTGAGCAGTTTTCCTATAAAGAGAAATTAAATTTTGGTCACGCTTAGCGGTTGTAGGGTTAATCATTTCTGCCGTGTTTCTTAAAAAGAAACGTGACCATTTTTGGCAGAGAGTTAGTTGATTTATCAAGTTAAAACCATCACCTACGCCCTTTTCAATGATGTGATAATTTAAGCTGAGATTTTACTGGCTCATGTCATATATATTTATTCTCTTAATGAAATAACATAAACCCCTGAAAAAATCCCTTAGCTGCCAGCTTGGCCAATGGGACAAACATCACTGAGGTTTTTCAATTAAAATTTATCTGCCGTTTGCTCTTTCGACCTTGTCAAGCCAGCTAGAGTATGAGGTTCCATTTCATATAATATGCTTAAATTCAGATTTTTAAGTAAATACACTATGCTTCGGATATCCGATTTCGTAGAACGCGTGTTGTCAGATGTTTTTTCGAGCTTAAAAACTTCATTTTGTGTGTTTGCCCCTTTCAGTATCCCGTGCTCAGTGAAATTCAAGCTGAAGAAAAATCCGGAAAATTTTCTGTTTCTTAAAAGGGTAAACTATGCCAAATTACTGCAAAGAGTTCCGATTTTGAATTGTAACATCACAGACTACTACCCTGTGCAGTAACCTAAACTGATCCATATAATTAACAGCGCCACATGAAAGTGCTGCTTTAGCACCCGGGTTTAGCAGCTTTCATTTGAATGCTAGTATCATGTACGATTACATCCACAGATTTTTAAATAGTAACTGCATTTAATTTCTCCATATTACGCTTCTTCAAGTGGAAAGGGTTTTATTGAAATGAATAACCTAAGAAAGGCGCTATTTCCTATGAAATTTGTAGTGGTGTATTCTTTTCTTTTCTTTTTTGAGATATATATATATATTTAAGACAAAAACACTGCCCGTTTATGGAAGTCACAGCATACCACCCGTTGACCATTGTATAAATGCTGTATTCTACGGTCTATTCTTTTCCAAGGGGCTTTCTTCTCAGAATATGACAAACGCCGAGAACAGTCTTTTAATGAAAGATTACTTGCATACAGTTTTCACCTTCACTTGCCGGACAAAAGTCGTTGTGGCTACTGAAAAAGGTATATATTGCAAGAACATGATTGTGTACAAATGTACCTGCCCGCCTACAAACAATTGCCTAGTGATGAAAAGCGGAAAAGAATATGAGATATCCTGTTTGCCTGATACTTAGCACGAAACAAGAGAGGAGAAAATCGTATCCTGTATTTTTGGTTCTTTTTAGGAGAAAAAAACCTTATGTTTAAGACTATTAAGAGCAGTTTCGGCTGAACATAGATAACGGCTGAATAAGATTCCATTGATCAGCCAGCATGTCTCTTTCGCACTACTCAAGTATCGTACCCTCTTTTGAAGCAGAAAAGTAGTTTTTGGGACAATCATTATTTTTGAGCTTTCAATATCAACTTATAAGTAAGCATTTTATATTCCTTATCATATAATGTAAAACCTTATAAATATCATATTTTGTAGATGGAATGGGCTTCAGAGATAATAGTCTTGTTATGGCCTGGCTGATGCATTCAAGTAAACCATGTGACACTTAAGCAGAAAATTGCTAAATAAGCTGATTGATTCTTTTCCGTTGATTGATTACAATACCACAACATTTACTAGGAACTAAGGAAATATGATCTTGTATATTTCTTTTTCTAACAGAAAAAGATTAATATTAACATTCACCATGTAATTGGGACGTATTTCCTGAGGAAAATGTGACACTTTCAAAGATTATGCCACCAGGAAAAACAAACTTTAATTTCTGAAAAGTGGAACTTCATATTTGTTCAGCGGCCGTCTTCCTTTTCAAGTAAGGTGAAAAGACAATTAGAAACTGTTTCTTTTTGTAAGGTTGTACTTCAACACTTTCTTAATCTTTGATCACCTTTTGAAGACAAGCACAGGCGGGCGGGAACTGTCACACTAACTATCAAAAGCTCCACTTGATTTATTGAGCCATCTCTCCTGTCACTATGGACTGCAGAAGAAAAGGTAAATTCTTGAAAAAAAGGCGTGTTTCTAAGACAACAAATCCACTTCTCAACCAAAACTGATTTGTCCTTTTCAAAGATGATATTCAATACGAACAATGGTTGATCGAGCGTAATGATATCCAAAATTATGTCATCTCAGTATTTGTTGTAGTGGCTCTTTGCTGATATTATTTAACAACACGTGCATAAGGCCCCGGGGGGGGGGGGGGGGGGTACGTGGGCTAATTTTTTCTGGGTATCTGCCGCTGGCCTCTCAGAACCCCTACCCCATTATAGTCTATTCTGTGGCCATATTCTAAACCCCTTCTTAGTCACTTTGGGAAAAAAAAGTAATTTTCGTAATCCGGACTTAGTCACTTTCTGTTTATGCATCTACTTTATAAAGCCTTTTAACTTGGTCATCCTGATATGAACTGTCACATTTGTTAAACTTAACATGGTGTAAATATTTCTATTTTTAAATCCCTACATACCTGAATTTTCTGATCCCCAAAATCCTGAAAATTTGCGACCCCATTCCAGTGACTCTCATAAAAATACCACCCCATAATAGTCAATCTAGCCGTGGAAATGCGCCCCCATCCAAGGGCACATACCCATTAGCCTATTACTAGGAAGTACCCCCGGGGAGGGGGGAGCTGAAGGGAGGACAAGTTTCCTTGTCAGAGAGTATGTACTACATTTATGCCCATGCCTAGCCATGAAATTGCAATTTGATGAAATGCCCATCAACTGTCAAGTTGGTTAAACAAAGCGTTTTGGTTTAACACTTCGTTCTGAACACGCTTGCAGTGGAGTTTTATTTCTCTATACATTCATTTCATTATTTTGGAAATGTAAATGCAGACAATACCAATAGCCTTTGAATAATCTTTAGTTTAATAAACGCAATCGCTGATAAAATGTAAATACAAGATACCTAGATTCTATTTGCTGAAGGTTGAATCCACCAGTTCTCAAATTTCACTTCCACGTCAAAAAGAAATCATGATCTTTGACTATGTTCCTGGATAATATTTATTACTTTTCTTATTTATTCCCGTTGATGCTCATTTTTCTATTATAAAAAATAATCATACAGTTAGAGTTGATCCAAGAATTCACGTAATTACCCCCTGGACATTTTCCCGTGAAATTCAAGTTGTTAGGGGCTGCCTGAACCGAAAATGAATTTAGTAATACTGAAACTGATAATGTTAGTTCCAAAAGGAAATTTAGCTTTTCTTACTTCAACAACGAGAATCAGATCGTATAAAGGTGCTACTCAAACATGTTATCTTCTTTTAACTATACTGCCAAGGAAATCTCATCATGTTTTTATTGGAATGAACCTGTCTGTTCTGGCTTTTAATATTTTACCAGGTGAAATTTAGTTGTCAGTTCTCAAAATTTGTTTATTGGTTCTATTGGCTACTTCCATCCAGCACTTGCCCTTGCTGTTATCTTTAAAGTGTAAACTTTTGGCTGTAAACTACTTGTCCTATCCTTTGCCAGAGTAAAAGACCACATCAACGCCGTTGTTCGTGATAAAACTTTACCCTACGTTTTTTGTTATTAGGTTACTATCGTCATTGGGCCTTTTGTGTTAAAGATTTATTTCTTAGGACTAGTGACAAAGACTGGCGAACCAGCCCTCTATTCACGGTCTGCCGACTGAATCTGTCTACTAAGCCAGCTTATTGGCTTTCAGTTGTTAAGTGGTTTATATGCCTGTTACAGGTAATAGTTGGCATCGTTCATGCGCTATTGTTCTCAGCCAAGTTGCTTTCGTAGAATAAGTGTGAGCAACATTTTAAACAAATTTTAGGCCAATTCTGCCCGCACCTAGTGTGAAGGAGATTTCGCTATGGCTCACCATTTCGCTCGAGTTTCTTGGTTCTTAGTATTCATCAATCCGTTGTTTTTCCGCAAAATCTTAGGTAAAATGGCTGGTATTCACATTAATTGACCTCTTTACACGTGACTGGATTCGACTAACAAGTCAGAAGTCGCAGGTCTGTAAAGAACATAGAAGTGACACTGAAATTGTAGAATCAATACAGTTTATATTACTAGACACCGTCACTGATATGGTCCATGAGTGCCATTATTGTTTTCAAACAGTTGTCACCGTAGCTGCTGGATTGACCGCATTAGGTTCAACTGGTTTCCCTTTCTAGAAAAAACGTGTTTGTATATGTTTTAAGACATAAGGTGAGAGGAACTGCTCTCTATGACTGCTGCTTTTGCGAAGCATGGGAGAACAGTCAGCTTTTTTTTTTGGTTTTCAAGCAATTCCAAAAAAACGCCACTTCGTTATTACGGTACGGAAAGGACAGCTAAACTGATTCCCGCTTTTTCACGGAATGTCGCTAATGTTTGCGTAAACCTTATGGTGGTCTTGAGGGTATCCGCCACTTCAGGTGGAAATAGAAGAATCTACTCCGTTATTCGCGGTCAGTGAGTTCCTAAATACAGCTTCCGCTATCGCGTTTTCTTGGGATAAGTGTTTTCATAAATTAAGATGAGCCAAACTTGGAAGAAGATTAATGTTATCTTGCTGTTTGATACCCATTTCACCCAATTTTTTTTTTCTTTTAAAGCTTTTAAAGAACAGTGCCTCCCGATAGATCTCGGAGCTCTATCGCACTGTTACTGGTGTAGTGCTTTCCAGTTCCTGCGGTGACGTTTATTTTTATAATCGCAAACCGAAATTTGAGATCATTGGTTTGAAATTAATAAGGGGTTTAAACAGCCTAGTTTCAGTCCGTCGTATGATATGACCAAATAAAACCCTTCGAGCGCTTGCGGCACTTTCGAGATTGTTTTTATTTGTTTCATAGTTTTAGCTCTCAAGAGTGTACTGTATATCCAAAACTTAAATTTCACGGTTTTAACTTTCGTTGTAGCCTTTGCCGATACAAAATAAAGTCAAGTGACGCAAGACTGATAGAGGTTTAAAAGAAAGATTGTCTATCTCCACGTGGCTATGCTCGCACTTTGGGACTGTACCGCTCCGTCAAAACGTTCCCTCCAATGGCTGCCATCGGCTATTTCCTTTTAGCAGTGACCTATTGTTAGTGTTTTTGGTGTGCATAAACAGATATTATTATCGATTCTCGGTCTTTGACCGGATGTTATTTTCTGAGGAAAAAGCATATGAAAAAGCTTCAAGATGAATTTAATACAGGAAATAGAACGTCAAATTTGGTCATTTGGTTCGTAATTCAGGGTAATATCAGTCTGAAATAGAAGTCGGTGGTTTTTCCATTTTATCTCGGCAAGTATGAAGATTTCAGCTTGTCAGGGATCAAAATATATTGAAATTTTTACGGTACGAAAAATACGCGTTGATCTGACAAAGGTTTTGAGTGACTCAGACACCCTGAGGAAAATCTGAGTTTCAGACCTCTCCCCTGCGGGTATCCAGGAAACCTCTGTTTGATTGCATCAGTAAGAGGAATGCACTGTGCAAACGGGCCGACTGTCTTCTTATTTAAAACAAAAATCATTAAACATTTAAAGTGAGCAAACAAATGACCAAGGAAGCCAAATGTATGTTTTCCTTTCATTCTGTCTCGGATTAATTTATGTTATTGCTGTCGAAAGCCGGTTCCGCGCTCGCAGAGCAGTTCGTGAACCACAGATGTATTTTATAGCTCGTCTCTTCTCGCCTCTGGACATTTGTTTGTTTGCGCGGGGGGAGGAAAGGATACTCGGGTTTCAAATATGATCATGTGGCTTTTTGGAGTTTCCGCTATTACCACTCAATTGAATACACAAAGCTTGACTGGTTAAAAGCCTCGAGTTACCGGAGATTTAATACGCAGACCTCGAGTCTCCTGAAAACAAATTTCCTCGTTTTAAACTCCAAGAGTGTGTCAGACGTTTTCTTTACAGATCAGTTTGTGCATTAATTCTGTTTCCATTTCTCCTTAAGAAAATAGAAATCGTCCTCTGTGTGGGTAAAAATATTATTAATATGTAGAATTACTTCCTATGGGAAACATGGTACAGGGGCTTTTTCAATCAAGTGCCTTCGATTATCTTCTTGATTTTCGATGCTGGCTATCTGTGTGTTTTCCTTCATTGCTGTAAAAACATTTCACTTCGCGGTCGATGAGTTTTAACATGGGACCCAACTGTGTAAGCATCGATGCTTTTAATTCCATTCACTCTGTTTTGCGTGCATCAAAACCCAAAATAGTAGCTGCTGTTAACATGTGTTTTGACATGTGCTTGGTCGATAAACGCTATTCATCGCGTACAATGCATCTTTTGTGCTTTAATTGCTTTATTTAAAGAGACGTGAACGCAAGACAAAAGCGCTAGATACATGTGAATTATGATGCTTTTGTGCGAAATGGACGGGATAAATAAATAACATTTTCGATCGAGAAAAGGGCGCGAGATGATGATAAAGGCCCGTTGTGGTTTGAACCTCCTGGGACGCCAACGCTTTTACTGGCTTAACGCCACTTGCTGTCGTCGCGAGAGATTTTGACGTTTGATAAAGTGTGTGTATTCACAAACCCACACGCCCGAGTCACGAAATTGTAAAAGTCTCATCGGTCGGAGAGCGTGCTTTACATTTGAATAGCGTCCCTCTTCTTTTCTAGGGTCGGTCTTTTGTTGGAACAATAAAAAACTCATTACCCTTGTTCGCCCCCCTTTTTTCTTTTCTTTTCCCACTTGTTGAGTTTCTAAAGAAAGGGCGAAAGGTTGATCTTCGCATATATCTCGCGCAGCGCGGAGGCCTATCCACCCGATCACCTTGGACCTTGACTGAAATCGTAATGTATATAAACTGGAAACCCAATCTTTTTATTGCCCAAATTTCCTTCTTAAGCACCGCTCATCATGTATTATTGTAAAAATAACATTTTATTAGAATATCCTTGACTCGTCGGGCTTAACCGAACAGAACGAGTCCGTATTTGTGAATTCAAAGTTACAGAATCTGTCGCTGGGATAGATGATGAACAGGCTTCTTTGCTCGTCTGAAGGGTGTAAAATTAAAGTGTTTTTTCAACGGTAGAGAAACTTAAATCTCGACTCACGCATATACAATGCAGAGTGAACTCAATGTACTTAACTACATTGTGGGATCTCTTTAATGGTTTTCAATTTCCTCAAAGTGATATGGCGATATTTGAGAAGATGCCCGGGTGTAAAACGAGAAACCACTGAATATATTTAACGGGACATTCGAAGACTTGTAGAACCTAAGGTCGTGCTGGCTTAGTTAACAAACTAAACTTACTGGCGTTTAGGATTGTTTGGATGTTTATTTTCATTCTCAGTGTTCAGGAATACAACGTAGCGTTTCCGTGCGTCCTTTACAAGAAAACGAGTAAGCAACTGCGTTCTCGTGAGAGATTACTTTACAAGATAATATAGGGAAGTATACATGGTGAAATACTTTAAAGATGAAATCAAAAGAAAACGTTTGTTCCGTACACATAATTTTGCTTAAGATACTGCAGCTATTTTGCGTGTTTTTGTTGTTGTTGGGGTTCTCAATTCGTTGAAACAGAAACTGGTGACGTTTTGAGCTATGCGATTCTGCCAACTTCGCGAATGAATGAAGTCATCATTATGTAACAAGAAGTACGTCGAGCGAACTCTTTTCCTTTGCAAAACTTATTTAAGTTATCGTCAAGTCTAATGATAATATAGCTGTACATATACACTCTATGCTAAATATCTTACTCAAACGAAAGAGATATACCTTGGACTGTGGAGTTTTGTAAAGGCTTTGGCCAGTAGACAGGAAGGGCGATGCGTTTTGCCAGTTTTTAATTGATAAGCTGCAAACTCAAAACACACTAATTACAGATTGGCGTGTGCGTGATCGAGGTGTAATTTTAACTTTGAAAAGCGCGTTGCTGTCTATAGTCCTACTAGCGAGTTTGTTAATGTGGTAAGCATGTGATTCTCGTGAAGTCCATGTGTAAATTCAGTGGCCGATACAGGCGCCATTGATTCCTGCGACATCGCGGCCATAAGCGTTGGATCGTCCACCTCCAGTTTAACTGGCACAGGCGTGTGTGACCCTGTGATATGCCCGCCATTCATACAGTGGGAAAAATCGGGAATTCCGCACTTTTTAACGTCGCCGAGCATTGTCTGCTTCTCAGGGTTCAGCATCTGCTTGGTTCTTATATCCACAGTTGATTCTCTGCTCACAATCAACAGAAGCAACGGTTAGGACATGATAAACGAGCGCGAACCCCCTTACACTCACTAATGCGCGACTTCTGACGTGTAAACGTCAACTTGTTTCTCGTCCTTTGTTCATTCTAATCCCAAAAGTGTCCACGTTTCTTTAAACAAAATCCTAAATTTTATTTTACCAATAGCACAAAACAAAAGAAGTTTGTCTTGGAACAGTTCACTAAAAGTTTCCCAGTGTTCCCCATTCAGGGTGACATAATTATATAGTACTAAAATTTAACACCTCAGCGTCTGATTGCATTAAATGCTCGACATTAAATGAGTGTTTCAGGCCCAATATTATTGCGACTTAGTACTTAGTTTGATATCTAGTGATAGGCTAAGCCGCAAATATCAGACTGAAGTATATCTCTGCCTTGCCGACCGGCTTTTCAACATTTGAATGACTCGCGTGAGCCATCGCCCATTATGATTTTTCCATCACTTCAAGAGCAGGGTCAGACCAAATCGTTGAATATACTCCCGTATCCGCTTCTCTTTGGCATAAAAAGGTCGATCAAGGAAGAAGCGTGGTATTGCTATCGATAATGTGGTCAGTATATACACGCACACAGATTGTCATGAACTGATATATATGTATATTTGATGTGTGCTGAAAACGATCCCCTTTCTTGAAGGAAAATTTAATTTACATGAAATGAACAGCTAGTTACTGTTTATGTCGCTATATCAACTTCCGACCCTCAAGAAGCTCAATAAATATCCTAAACAAATCTTAAATTTGCGAGAGGAACAAAATATACAGACAGTCCAAAAGTGTAAGCCCAGAGTCAGGAGTCGTACATGCCTTCTCGGACTGGCTAATTTAGTGTTGTATGACAAACTAAGCTTTCTAAAGTGATTTGAGGTGAAGGTAAACGTTTGTGATCGTAAGCCATAAATAGATGACAAATATCTCTCGAGCAAAGGCTTACCTAATTTTAGCTTCCGCCGCTCGGTCTCGTTGCCTTCGATTCTTGAACCAGTTGCTAACTTGTGTCGTAGTTAGACCTGTTGCCTCGGCCAGTTCTCTCTTTTCCCGAGGTGACGGGTAAGGGTTGTGCGAGTACCACTCTCTCAATATGTTCCTTGATTTCTCTTTGAAACAGTAACTTGTTTCCTCGCCGTCCCAGATCGTTCTTGGTAGAGGAAATTTGCGCCGAACACGATACTTTCCAACAGCTCCTAGAGGTCGACCGCGGAGTTTCTCCGCTTCAATATAATGGGCCTTTAACCACAGCGACTGCAGCTTAGGATGCGAGCTCGGTGAAAACGAATTGTTTTCCAGGATACGATACAGTTCTTGGAAGTTTCCCTGGTGAAAGGAAACTAAAGCTTTTGCTTTTAGCACGCTCTCGTTCTTCTGGATTGTTTCGCATTCTGGAAGAGACCACAGAAACCTCCCGAGGCGCTCTATATCTCCGCTCTGTTGAAGGACTTCACAGACGCACGCCACTTGCTCTGGGGTGAAGCTGAAGGTTGGCAACATTCTGCGTTGCTGGGATCAGTTGTGCAGCAGCGGCGGGGTCGGTTTATCCTTTCACGATCACTTCTTTGTATTGTCTGTTTGTCTGAACTTAAGACGGCACTCGCACTCTTTATAGCTGCTTGGAATCAAATTGCACACACAGTCAAAAAGCAAATGTCACCCAGAACTGATCAGGCAAATTTTCATTCAGTGGCGTGACAATGTCATTATTAAATTAAGATTAGAACTTCAACCTTAGTCTGTGATTGGTCAGCTAGCGCTATCCAGATGGTTTATATTTTCTTAGGAGATGTTAAATCAAACACCATAGAAACAATGTCAATCCACTTCTTTGCGTTTTCGAAAAAGGCCACTTCCGCTCAAACACGGGTCCTTGAGGAGAAAGACTCACCGCCGAGCGCCAAATGCAATTACCTTCGATTCGCGCCTTTTCAACTCATTAGTGGCTTTAATGAAACGCGCCATGGTGAAACTCGAAAAGTTTGAAATTGGTAATAACTGACTGCGAGTAAATTATGTTTGAAACCCAACACACAGCGACTATTCTTTCCCCAGCGACTGTTTGTTCGGCCACTAATAAAACCGAGACACGAAAAAAGTAGCACTTTAATGTTTACGTCGAGCTATTACCCCAAAGATGCTAATTTAGAAGGCTAATAATGTTATGAGAGACGGGCGCGAACAAAGGCGCTGTTTGTTGATTTTTCGAATTTATCGTTGTCGACATGACAGTCAAACCAATCAGCGAAATACATATTAAACAATAGCATGTCTTCCTTGGCTTATCCAGGTGTTAGCCAGATTGTTTCTTGGACATTTTGCTTTTCAAGACAACAGTGTACATTTTCCAATGGAACAAGAAGTTCCTTTATACGTACACTTTGATGTCCTTTTCGTTTTCCATCTCAGTGTTTCCGCTTGTCATACAAACGTATCTGAATGTAGGATGGCGGGTGAAGTTGTGATTAGTCTGGTACAATTCCCCTTTTTTTTAACATGGTTTCTTGCTACAAAAATTAGATGAGCCGAAAACCGAAAAGAAAACAGCCCTCTTTATAAAAGAGAATTTCAAAATTTTTAAAGTACAACTGACGAGTCCCCTCTGGTTATTCCTGCGGATTATCTTCTCCAGTTCAGCCAGAAAAAAAGGGAGTCCTATATAAGAAGCACACTTTTATATTTTTGCACCATCACATGTGTAATAAAGTTCAACCGCATCGTAATTACCAATCATTTTAAGAGACAAGTGAAACGACTAACTCATAAACTTGTCGAGCACCACAGCTGGCCATTTTTGACACCTAAAATGGAAACTGATACAAACTTTGGCTATTTTCCATCGATTTGGAAACTATGTAAGTTAGAAGTTTCAGTGTTCAAGTGAAAATGCGCCTAAAACGAATATTCAAGCCGTGACAAGTTTTACCTTTCCTCGTGCGCCCTTCACAGCAATTGTTATCTCTTCACTTAATTCTTGTTGAAGATCAGATATGAATGTTGAACCTTAAGAATCATTTGACAAATTGACGTGGACATTGAAGAATGTTTCTCATAACTCAGAATGACGTTAGATTTGAACCAAACGATTTAAAATGGACACATTTTTCGTTGCTTAAAGTCCACCTACATATTTTTCTGTTTTGAAAGCGCCATAAACTTCTGAAATTCGAGATGTTCTTCTCTTACTTGCTAAGTGTGCCCTTCCATTAAGCGAAAAAGAAATGAATAATTTATTGGACGTCTGACAAGCCATTAGAAGCAGGTTGTTCTGACAGCTCAATCTAGGATCTGTGAGATCTCCACTGTTTTAACTTCTCTAAATGATATTTCCTATAAAGAAAACGCCAGCCATTCCTGGTGTTTTGAAATTGTATCCATCATCCACGGATGTGGATTCCAAAATTTCCTCCCCTCCAGGCATCCCTAGCTACTTTCTCCTGCTTTTATTTTTGCAAACAGTGGCCATCGCGGAACCGGACGGTATCTAAGTACCGCATTGTTCTCCACATGTAAAATATAAACAGTTAATTTTATCACTCGTATTTAAAAGATCGCTATCGTAAAGTAATTATTTACGACTAAACATAGGGCTTTGGAGCAATCTAAAACCAGTAGCCAAATTTTCAAAGCTGGTAGCCTTTTTTTTATCCTACTTATTCTAATGAAGGCTTTGTTTTTAAGCTCTAGTCGCTCCGTTTAAAATGAGATATTGCAGTTTGAAATCAAGGTTATGATAAACTGATGTATCTTTTATTATTTTTTAACACTGTCAGTATCGAAATACCTCAATCCGGAAAATTCTTAATCTCCTATCGTAAAAATAGCGCCGCAAAATAGTACCCTCGGAGAGGTTCCATTTGAATGGCCACATCTTTGGATTAGATTATCTTCTTTTACATTTTGGACTCTGGGATTCAACGCTTTAACGACCTGCTGGAAGATAACTGAAAAGAAGAAGGAAGTTTCGTTCTAGACTAATAACCTTTTTTCCTGTGTAGGAAATGATCCTTCATAACAAAAACATCCAATTTGATATCTTGATGATGCTGTAAAATTCCTAATGTAATCAACTCCATTTGAACCATAACCGTATATTTTCCTACTCAACAGTTTTTATTAACTTTTTAGCCTTTTTCTAGAAGATAGGCTACATATCTGGTTATCGCAATAGGTACACAGGTGATTTATAATATAAAACAAATGTGTTGCTTTCAGAACAGGCTTTCATCAGTATTTATGGTTAAGATTACATTCTGATAAGCGCATGCTGACGATAAAGAAAATCATTAACTACCATCGTACAAAATTAGTTTTTGGTAATAAAATGGTTCTACAAAAATGATTCATTGCGTAGTGATGATGTAGAACCACTGTCCAGTTTTCAAAAGCGGCTTTCATGAGATCATGATAAACGCCTATTCACGATAAAGGAATCATAAACATCCGTAGCGGAGCAAAATAAGCCTTTTAGTCGAATGCGTGGTTGCACTTCAACGTATCAATCTTGAAGCTAAAAGAACGACAGACTTCCGCCCATTTTTGTTAGAACCAGAAGTTTATAGCGTCGAGAAGTATAGTTTAAATTAAAACAAACTGCAACAAAGTTTCCCTTTCTTTGCAAAGCCGGATGTTTTCATTTCGGTGCACAGGTTGTGTTTTTAGAAATGTTCCTGTTTTGTCGAGAGTCCTGAGCTCTTTTGGGGGGCCGCTTGACAGTATGGGTTACCATTCAAGGTGCACAATTGATAAAGTTACTATCAACTTCAACACACCTTTTAAGGAAATTTATGTTATTTTTATTGGAACGGGTTTATTGTGTCAGGCGTGTCTTACGGAACGGTGGGTTCACCGAGAAAATGTTTTACTACGCTGACCTAAGTACCGTGTTCTTTTCTGTATGCACGCCTTCCTAACTTCAGACTTAATGTTTCAAAAGCAAAAACAAGTAGTTCTAGTTATCAAGCATCTATGAACCTTACAGTGGCATATTATCAGGTTAATTCCATTTTAGTTTGTGGAACATTTTTTGTAGAAAGCCTAGTAAATTCAAATTCGTGTTCATTGTGAAGAGTTCATATCAAGAAAATAAGTTAATGTTTAGTGTATTGGTGTTTTAGCTAAGTCTTTGTTGTATGTGGGGTTTGGAGTTAAGCTTATGAATTAACAAGACGCGGGCTTTCAGCAGTTATAAATATCTATCAAGTATATAACTACTTACTAAGTAAGATTTTCTTATGAATCATAAACAGTACTCTGTATCTGGTAACATCTGCAGTTTTGCCTGTCAATATAGGGGCGGGTGACCATACATGTCTTGCAGGTAATCCATGAACACTTTTAATGCTATTAAACGTTTGAACGAGCGGTTCATCTACTTGCTATAGATGGGAGTCTGAAATCTCAACAACCTGTCCTACCTGGGGTAGCACACATGGTAACAGCTTAAGAGAAACCCGTATAATTTAAATTGCAGTCATGTTTCAGTTTATGCTCACCTCATATTTTTAGAAAGTGGTTTAGCGTTGGTGATCCCAATTTTTCAAGATCCCTACTTGAATCAGTGTTATTCGATAATTTACTGTATCTTCGACTGCGACTTGAGCTGAGACTATTCGACAGAAATCTCAACAACTAAAGATTGAAGGCAAGGCTGATTGGATAGCTATGGATGGGGAAAAATAACCTTCATCAGGGGCGAAAAAAGCTAAATCTCAACAAACTTCCATAATTCGTCAGAGTTATTACCTTTTATAAAGTCTCATGAGATATCTTTGCCTGGGTTTATACAAAGAGATACTTTGCTTCCTAATAGAGGCTGTAGTATGAACGTAAGGACATACAGATATACAAGTGAAAAGGTCAGAACAATATTTCTAGTCCAAATGTAAACCCCTTTACTCTTAAGAGTTGGAAAGGTACTTTATGACCCCAAATGTGATTTTTGCAAAATACTGAAAAGCTATAGTACCAAGTTAAACATTACTTGGAGAGATATCATTTGAATGATCAAACCACAGGATTTCGTCGAGAGACTCCAATAAATTTTTGTCTCCCTAACTTGCCCTTGGAAGTTTTCGTTTCACATTGAAATGATTATTTAAAAGATGTGTTTATATCGACATGAAAGGAATAATAATTCGTCTGTTTAACCCTAAGTTAAAATTACAAGAAACGCAGTTAGTCTTCTTTTGAAGTGCCCTAGGCGTAGATATTTTTTATTAAATTCTTACTCGACTGATTGGAAACAACACATTCCTTACACCTGTGTTAATGCTAAAGGAACGGCTTATTTACATAATCCAATTTACTGTCAATAAACGGTATGGCTTTGTTTTTCCTATAGCTGCCAGCATACAATAATGCGGTAAGCGTATGTCGCTTTGAATTTACAAGTTTACCCCTGATATGAGTGTAAATATAAGTAATACATAGTTGAAGAATTGGTCTTTATTTGGAACAACAGTTTTGCCAGCTTTTGCACCTGTGTGTTTGGAACAGTGACAGAAACCTTTATGCGATTTCAAATCTATTTGTCTAGCATCGCCAGAAAGTCTCTGTCTTGAATGGTTCGTCGCAGAGGATATTCTGGTCAAATACATATCGAAGCAACTCTGATCGAATCGGAAGTGTAATTCAACCTTTATATCGACTTTTAAGTTTCTTTAATGGCCTTGGTATCTTTTCCCTTGTCAATCGAATTGCTAAATCTGATATCCATATTAACTGAAACTGAAAACTTGAGAGCCCTCCCCATTTACTCTAATTTTAAATCAAGAAAAATAATTTTTGGATACATGCTGTTTAGATACATGCCAGTGGCTCAGTCTATAACAAAATCCTTGTTTTTTTTTTTTTCAAATTTTCGGCTTAGCAAAAAGCGATGGCCTTCACAGAATGAGTCTAGAGAGGACAAAAGCTGATCGGGGACACTGGTATCTTCTTCACTAGAAGAGATTCAATTTAATAGTTGCAACATAAATGATACCTTCCGGTAATATTTAAATCGGCGCACTTTATTAAGTGGCTTCCTCAATGATTTTATCTGGTCATGACTGAATTTATAGATCCGGGTAATGGCTTCCTCGAAGGCGCTTATCAATGGTGTTCAATTAGTGAACGTCAATGTACCGGTTGATACCATTAACTAGCATCGGCAGTTCATAGAGGCACGAAACAAAGAAAGCGAAGACAATACACTAGGGCACAAGTAACAATTTGATAATCCGAACCAGTATTACAACATTTCAAAATCGAACCAAGATTACAGTGTAAACTCGAATGTGATAAAGTTTGTTCTCAAAACCTCACGTTTCGAAACTGCATCATCATTGTGTTCACTTTAACCCAGATGTTAAATGTGGATTTTTATTTCATATTTTGCACGGACCATATGCTTCCCCAAGCCGCCCCTGTGTCTGTCAATGTAGCCTTCCTTATTTTTCGGTCGTAATGTGTCGATATAAAGTTACCGTGACATCATTTGAGATGTTTATCTTGTGTGGGCCGGTTTGGTGATGTGGTCTCCTTTTAAGTTCTCCTTTCTACAAGACAGGAAACTTGCGTTACGACAGTTTACAGATCTCAATCGTTGTATTTATTTAATTTTGCAACTTTGTTTCTTATTTTCGTTAATCTCGTCTCGCTCAACTCTTGCTTTAACCAGCATCTCTTAAGTTTCACCGAGAAATGTCACAGGTGCAATTAAACCCAGCTCTCGCCGAAGAAACCAACCTATGCTTTGTCTTTTTGCATTCATACGCACTTAGACAGATTCAAAAACATCATTTTCATTTTCTTTGTGTTCTCTAGAGTTGAAAACGTGCTTTTAACGGCATGTATTAAGTTACATCAAAGGAACGTTTTAATGTTTCATACTCCTTCTGTTTTCAAAGTTTATTTTTAAGATGGAAAAACATACTTCCCAGGATTTGTTTTTCGCGGGATTTAGTTTAAAGAAGTGTTAACATTTTAATAATCCTAATTCTACATAAGTCTTTTTTTCTGCTTTTTTTTTATCAAATCCCATAATAGAACGATTTTCTCAAAAGTATTTAACTATGTGTTAAGAAAATTTTAGACTGCTTCCCGTTAAAATAAAGATCCTGCATAGTTCCCCTTACACTGTTACGTTTTCTGCTTTCAACGGTGCAAAATAAAACCTAATGTCCAACAATGTAAGTTACTATCTTTATTCGCGGGTATCGCCAAAAAATAACCCAAGACAGCAAAATTACATCGGCATTTGCTTGGTGCGAATTTTCATATAATGCAGTGAAAAATTTGCACTGAAAATGTATATGCACTTGGACGAAATTGTCCAACATACACTAGCATAGGTAAACGTTATCTTATTTAATTTTAAACCCTGTAAATCAGAAAACGGCGTCTTTTTACTGACTTGCAATTCTTTTACAAGGGATTATTTCAAGTCAACACCTTCTCTCTGATTTTGTATTGAAGACTTGGGACTGTAAACAAGTAAAAGCTTCTTCACAGTAGTTTGTTCCCGATATCACATAATGAACGAACCGTAAAGTCGGAGCGTATAGTGGTAAATAATGAAAACTGCATCTCGAAAATATCGTTCAATTTCGTCGCTGTTTTTAAACGAATTTATTTTAGTCAGTGTTCAATGATATTATTGCGCTTTTATCTTGGCTTCGGACTTTTGGGCGTTATAGCCTCTCAGACAAGATTAACTCAAATTTTCCTTCTTGTCGTTGTAGATAATTTTTAGCCTCTTCAAGTGAAAAGTCAAGAGAGTTTGTTGGGGTGTTTGGGTGAGTTTCGTGGGTGAATAAGCTCGGCTGTTGGCACGCTGCAATTGCGGGCTCTATGTCGCGCAACTGACCCCGGCTCCGTAACTGATCTACAGGTTCAAATCCGCGAATTAGACACTGCTAACTTATCACAGACTAAGGTACTCCAAAACTATTAGTAACCATCGGTGCATCTACCACCGATTTTGCAGAACCCCTAATTTCCAATGATGAAACATTAGTTAAGGGACTCTAGTGAAGCTTGGTTATTCGAAAACAACCTTCCCTTTGATAGGATGGCGAATGATTGTAAACAGGATATTGCAACAGGAAAAGAGTCTATAATATTGAAAGATTTGGGAATCCCTATTAAACCCCAGCTTTGGCTTTTCCTTAGTAAATCGAGCTCATCATTTTCTCCACAATGGCAGACTATTGAAGTGATAGGTGAATGAAATCCAGAGATGGTCGGGATTAATTCAACGATTTCGTGTCTAGAGAAATAAAAGCTTGCAGAAAAACCAACTGTAAGACACTGTAGTCTTTTCATTAAAATCTGAATCGAGTTCGGCCCCGTCGCGTTGTCATGTTTCTACATGATTGTAAATACCTTGAAACAAAACCTTGGGATCCCACTCTCTGTGGTTTTAGCTTGCGTGTTTCATAATATGCATGCAAAACCCGTTAGGTGATATTCCTTACTAACGCCTTCGTGCGTAGCTTAAAACAACTTCGCCAGCTTGAAATCCTGGACCTCAGCTATAGATTGACGATAACAAGGTGAAAAGAATACGAACATCTTACCGTTTGTGACTTGTCCGTTTTGGAAACCGATAGTGTCTGTCCACCAGTACAGTGTAGCCTTAGCTTAGCGGGGCGGCTGCTCGTTTGAGCGTTAAGTCCCTTTGACGAATCGGTGTCACCTGACAACCAAAGGACACCCTTCAATCAACGTACTTGGTTTTCAAGGATAATAAATAAATGAGGTATGGCTATTAATTATGACACGTTTAAGCTTGAAGGAGTTGTTTGGTCCCTTAGCTAGCCTCCGTGTTTAAGCTTTCAACTCCCCAAACTTGCCTAAAATAGAATTAAAATTACAATATCGAGATAATCGTCGTTATTACTAGATTTACAAAACATGGATCGAGTTTCGATCCATTCGTGTGGCAGACTATTATGTTTTCATATCGGATGGCTCACACATTAAAGGAAAACTATACACTTTAATAGATTGATGCGTGTTCCTCGTTTAGATTAAATGGTTTGGAATTCGAATGACAACAAACCTAGCAAAGTACGAATCTTTTAGATGTTTTTTGGGATAAGAAATATACAGTGACTAAGAATTCTTTCCGTTTTCCACCCTGGAAAAGTTGAAGAAGTAACAGCGATAACAGCGCCATGCGAACACCTGACCGGTTACTCTTTTTATAATACCCCGTACGTTTTATTCCCAACAACCTCGATCGACCGAGCGTTTTCATAACAACATATGCCCCAACAAATCTAAAGAGAGATTGCAAGAGTATGTGGCTTAACCTGGGCTCACATGCTGATAGAGTGGTAAAGAATTATCTAAGATAATCGTCACTTTTCACAAGTTTTTTCATATACTGCGATTTGCGTTTCAAACCATTTAGTACGATTTGACATTTGTCATGAGTGAAGAAAATGAATACCTGCTCGGTAAAAATCAACGCGCGGGTGTAAAGTATGGCCATCTAGAATTACCAAGGGGACATTGTGTCTCCACTTAAGTATCCGATCTGTCAGCAAGCCTCTACAATAATTTTTTTTGTATCAGTTTAAAAAATGCCAAACAGGCCTGAAGGGAAATACCACAAAATTTGATACCTTAAAGAAACAAAACAAACCATATCAACCTTTTAAGGAACACGTGATCCTTGTGTTTCCTAGGTGGCGAATATGGCCGAAATTTCTAGTGTTTGGAAATGGGAAAATTGGGGGAGGCTGATTCCTGTATCTATTACGATATTACGTGTATAATGTTTTCTTTTCCTAAAAGGAGTGTACGCATTCTTCATTCTGACTGTAGGTGTTGATCATAATTTTGACAATATTAAACGAAAGAAATATTTTTCAGTACATGTTGTATTTTCATTTTCTTTATCTCGCCCTGTTTGAAATTTGCCAGCTGTTGAATAAGGAAAGGAACGCCAAGTTGCTTAACGACTGGGTCTCTAGGAAACACTGAGACAGATAATTTGCAAGGTCAGGTCTTCTCTTGGAAATCAAAGCACATGTTATTTTCCTGTGCTAGTGCAATATAATAAGTCCTGTGGTCGAGAATGACGTTACAAAGTATCACGAACCTCGAACGCAGGTTACTCACGCGGTTCACCTTAACTGGAGTGCTCTGCCCTAGGATACCTCCGCCTTACTTTACAAAGATCCAGCCTGCGTTGTAGAAGTTATACATTGTCTTACCTAACTTGAACTCACCCTGAGACCTTCTCGGCCCTGCAGTTCCCTGCTGTTACTTCTACTTCTGTTGTGCGTGAGGCCCTTTTAAAACAGTTTCTTGATTGAGAGTAAATCGAATTATCACACGCAGCGTCAAGACATTTACCAGGCATGTCATGTTTATGATAAATTTTTTATCAAGTTTAAGGGGATTACCTTGTAGTTGTTTGTTCATTGCCTTGCGATCACCTCGTTGGCATTCCCGAATGTTTTTTCCGCGATACCTTTATCGTTGTAAAAGGGGTTGTACTGCTAAGGTAGCTAATACTTGGAATCGGTGAAAAAACTCCTTTATCATCATCATCATTATTATTATTATTATTATTATTATTATTAGTAGTAGTAGTAGTAGTAGTAGTAGTAGTAGTACTTTTTAAGTATCAAAAACCCACCGCACCGAGAGGCGCCTACTTCCGAAAATCTGATAAATTTTTCCACTGACTAAAACTGGAAATACTGTTATAATTAAGTGAGAAATGGAATAGAATAAAAGGACTTCGTCAGCAAATTTAATAAGTAGAGCCTAGTTATTTTTATTGAGTCATTTCCCTATAGTGTCCTTTAAGATGTATACTTGAACCGAAACAATTTTTTGCAGCGGATAATAACGTGATCCGACAAGGTTTAGTAACGGCATTTTGATGAATTCCATCCGGCCTTCATCGCAAAAAACTAAACACCTGGTGCAAGCTAATTTCGCTTTACCAGCGAAAACGAAATAACAAGCAACGTTTTTTAGAAAATAAAATATCTATTTATACAATAGTCAATTGGATGAACTACCGTATGGGGATAATCCGTATATATGTATTTAACTCAGATGAGCCTTCTACAAAATGAAAAGGGCCTTTCATTCACATCAACAAGTGCACACATATTCAAAATATCCCTAGCACTGCTATAACTCTTAATGGCATGACTCAATCCTGCCAATTTTCCCTCAAGTTGTGTCATTAATTCGTAACCCATTGTGTCATCAGTCTGGGTCAGTGAATTATTTGTTACAAACGGATGTTATTATAGAGTCTTAACCAAATCAGGAACTGTCTGATATGGTTTAAAATACATTGCACTTTACCTGTCTAGCTCCATATTATAGCTGATGGGTTCTGTGTAATTTGGTTTGAAACCCAGAAATAACCAGTCTAGAGTTTAGCTACAACTTCACGTTTTTGTCAGAGGCAAGAGTATTGAAACCACAGGGAAAATAGATATGAGAATGCTGAAATATTCGGGATTTCTTTCATCGTATTCCCGAAACGTCTTGATTTATAGAGTAACTCGTGGAAATCAGAATAAACGTTAGAAAGTCAAGAACGACTAGACGTTGCACCCTCTTAGTAGATTTCTTGCTGGCTATTTTTTTTCAGAAGGGTTTTACAGATATAAAGTTTCCTTTCAGACAAACTCCTTAAAGGAGCTTATTGTTATTAACAAAATTGCAGATAATTCTTAGTTTAAACCAAAAGTAGGGATTAACGAATTAAAGAAGAAAACGAATGATTTACTATTTTTAAATGGAGATAGGAATCATAGCAAGTAATAGTTCTGTTGACTTTTTTAATTTGTCCCCTTTATAAACAATAGGCCGTCACTTAAAAACGGTTTGATTTTACGAATAGTGAAAGCTACTTTTTCCGCTTTCATCAATACTTTAGATTTTGTATTCATTAATACTTATCAGACAAGATGTCTGTTGATATTTTTTGCACCAGGTCAAAGCATAGACCCCGGCTTCTTGTAATAGAGTTGACATGAAATAATTTACCTGATTAGCGTACACTTTAATTGATATTTACCGAATTTTAACTATGTCTTGGTCTTGCTCAGCAAGCATCCACATCCTCATAAACCCTTATAGCGTTAGAACTGATCAGCATCTAGTTTTCTCTTTACATTATCATGGCGAAATCAGTTAATGAAGAAACTATTGAATTGAAATATAAAGAAGGTATGGAGTTTGGATGTGGAATCTGCATTTTGGGACCCAGCATCTCTCGCCTTTTTGGAAACGCTTTATATTGGCCTAGATAGAAATAACCGAGTAAAAGATAAAGTAAAGATGTGATGAAATTCTTAACCCAATTCATGCACCAAATTGAGTGGAAAAACCGAACCCCATTATTGGTAAATTCACATATTTCGTTGGAATAAAATATAGTAAGAGATAGCGTGTTCAACTTTGATTGTTTTGTTTCTTAAACAAAAACAAAACCATAGAATGGAAATTTTCTGGGCACCTGTAATAGGTTTTAGAGTACTTCACGAGATGTTTTGGCGTTTAAAAGCATTTTTGCTCTACGGTCCTTTATTTAAAATTAATTACTAGGGGGTGGATCTTCAAGTCTTTCAATGGCCATTTGGTAACCGAATAGGCTTGCTTTGTTTTCAAAGATTCGAACCATTTTGTAAATGCGGCCTAAAATGTATCTTTAGACGAATTACATAACTTTGATATCTCGTAGCTTTTTTAGAAAAGTCTCCATAAGTTTGTCATACGATTCATTTCAGCATTCTTTGATTTCGTTTAGATGTAGCGGCTCAAGTTGGTTCTCCATAGCTTATTACTTCTCCTCATAGCATCTGCACTTAAAAGCCATAGCTATTTCCAGAATCAAATTGACGCGTGCTAAATTATACCACCAGCTAACCCAATTCCAAAATGGTGTTATGTAATATTTAAATGGAGGGTATTTTTTTGTTAATTACCGACCTTATAGGGGTATTTTACGGAGACTTTGGGCAATTATTGATACCTTTACACCCGTTTTCCAGCTGAAGAAATCAAAGTTCTTTTTTTCGAATCTGGGATATATCCTCCTTGATCCTTTTTACGGTAAACAAATTTTTAAGATACATGCACACTCCACCATTTTTTGGCTGTTGTGTTGATTATGGTTTGAAACTCACTTTATGGTGCGAATTTTTTTACGATTATTTAGTCTGCAATTCAGGCAAATACTTTTTTGCAAAGATTCAACAACCGGTAATAAACCCAACAAAAAACAAGGCTTTAACTCCTTAATTATCACATCTTCAGCGGTAATGGCTGGTTGGAACCTGTAGCGCAGCACGATTCTGTTTTTTAGGGTGTTGTTAAGCCCAACTGGATGCTAACGAGTTTGTTTTTTAAGAATAAAAAACCGTGTGCTTACTGGTGTGTTTCGCTCTCACTAAGTGAATCATTTATTCGATTAGACTTCCTCAGCTTATTTCTCGTTAGCAAATTTATTAGCGCCCGCAAATACATTCCGTTTCTCTCAGTTTTTGGTTACTAGGGTGAAGTCCGAATTGAAGACCTCCTGCGTGTCTTTTTATTGAATATGAATAGCCGCCAACATTGTCTAGTAGTGCTCCCCTGTAGATTTTTAGACCGGTTTGTTTGCATTCCTTTCGGATCAGTTTTTTATGAAGGTTTTGACATAATTGATGCTCGTTTATACAAACTACGTAGTGGAACTTACGCAGCGCATCAAGAGGTCGACAGGCAGATAACAAATTAAATGGTTGCGAGAAATGACAATGCAATGATCTAAAAGGAATCCTTAGTTATGCTATTGACTATAAAGCATGTATTTTAAGTGGATATTTCCTGAGCACTTTTTAATCTCTATTTTAAGAAAAAAAAATGCTTTAAGGAACAACTGTCTTATTTATTGACCCGAGACAAGCACTGACGTTTTTCCAACCTTCATTCCATGGGTATAGCGATTGCGATTGCACCTCTCTATGCAGCTTTAAAAAATTATCTCACTAACGGATAGTTTCTGATCTGATTATTAACTCTTTCTTGCCTCCTCTCTTTGTTGTGAGCCTAGGTAATAAGACAGAAAAAAAAAGGCTGCTAAAATAGGTACTCGACATACCGTCATAAAACAGGTGTCATCGTTTCCGATTACTAATTATCTTATTTGCGTGAAACTGTGAAAACTTGCCTAAAGCCTACCGGTATAAGGGAACAAAACTCGCATCCTTTATGTTCCTTTCAATATCTATGCACGCCATACCAAATTTTTACAAATTGTTACAATAAATTGACTACCACATCCTTCTACTCTTGTTTGCTTGACACCCTTAAATACCTTATGAAGTTCTACAAGAGTAGACCTACTGGAAATATGGACGTTTGCCTAAGTGAGGAATCTTGTAACTGGTTGATTCATATTCATATATTCAGTAAGGACCTCTTTCATTCGCGGTAATAAGAGAGTTACTCTTAGATGCCACTGCATTAACTGGGTAAGAAGAATGACTGAAATCGGTTAGCCTCTCGCCGTTTTTAAATGACACCGTCATCTTCTTAAATAATTTGTTGTTTTGAAAAACCTAAAAGATAACTTTTTGGCTTCGTCAGTTACAATGAAAAGTATGGTCGAACTTTATGTTATAGAGAATAATTTATCGCAGATGTCTGCGGTCATGAATGACTATGATGGCCTGAGATGCTGGGATGTGTTGAGATATTAAATGTTTTCAAGTTGTTCCTTTTGTTTAGAGGTAAAGGTGGTAACCTATTGTGCTCATTTCTTCTCACCGGTGATCTATAAACAATTTAGATAGAGAAAGGTGTGTGCTATTAGTCCGTATTGTCCAATAATAATCTTCTGACATTTTCAGTTTAATTTCTGATATTGAAGTTTTGACACGGGCGAACAACCACCAAGTTTTCCAAATTGTCTACTGGTATCACTTTCAAAAGGAAACTTCTGCCTAGCTTCTGCGCCAAGACTTGACACCGACATAATAGAAAGTTGTTATTAAAGCCACATGTCTTAAGTGGATATCTATATACAGGTATTTGATTATGATATGTGACAGGATGCTGTCTCTTTTACCTGTGAAAGTGCCTGTGGCAAATCTGTGAACCTTATTTATAACTTCCCATTCCACCCAATCTGGTGTTCATTATAACAACATTGAAGGTACCTCTTTGTGTACAGCAATGTCAAAACAGTAAACCATGTGGCGCACTTGAGTTGGTCGTTTCCGCTCGTTTCAATAATGACTACTTCAAGCGGGTTAAAGGAAGTCGATAGCGACAAAAGTTGAAGAGAGTAATGAAATCAAAGCAACCGCATTTTGTAGAATTTATGAGTGTATTCAAAGAAGTTTTCGTCGTTGGCCTATACCCTTTTTCCTCAAGAAAAGCCTAGAAATCAGACAAAATCATGTTCATTTTCGAAAAAAGCAAAACAAATTACGAGGAAACCATTATTGCTGGCGAGCTGTAGTATGAGCGACTTCTCATTAGTTTGGAACTTGCGGGCTTAGGGGATGATAGGACCGAATTTTTTTTTTTAAAGGTAAAAGTGAGGCCGGTTTTTAGTTAAAGAACAATGTAGACTTTTGTGTGATGAATTAAGGATAGCCTGGAAAGATCTATAAAGTTTGACAATACGAGGAAGTATTTCTGTTCCAGAGACTAATTTTGTCGTAGCACCTGGTATATTTATGGGCCGGACTCTGTTCGCACTACGCGAAAATATTGTTTGTTTTGCCAAAAAATTCGTCAACGGGACGCCTTTTATTTAGGCTAGAGACTGAGCGAGTTTATTTTTAGGATTTTCCATTGTGTATTGGTTTTTCTCTCGATCCACAGTGCACTGCCCTGGACCCAGCGAAAAACCTCAGTAAAGTGCATCACTGAATGAACGGCGGAATTAGTCTAATTAGATTTAGATTTAGATTCGGCCTTTGATTGTACTTTGCTTGAAGCCAAACTGATTATTGAAAGTCGAGGCCATGCCCCATGGCATCATGCAATAACAAGGTTTGTAGACTTAATTACTGACTCAGGTGTTGTGGGCTTTGTTTTTCTACGAAATGGTCAGCTGGCTGATAAAATAGTTCAGTGACGTGTTGCCTTGGAACTCGAATATCTACCCTCTAAAAAGTTACCTATTATCGGTTCAAGTCCAACTTCTAGGTACAAGTTTTTTTTAAAGAATCTTAGCAGTTAGGCTGTGTTGTTTGAAAAAATCTTAATACGATTTGTGAATGAAAAAAATTATTTAATGTGAATCCAAAACCGTATCATGAATCCATCAAGTTTGTACTCCTGTCTCACATTCTTCGGGTCAAATCAATGTATCTTTAATTCGTAATCTGAGCGTTTTCCCCCTTCATTTAATGAAAATCACAGCGTTTACTTGATTAAGGCTTAATAAGCAGAAAATGTCGCGTTTTCCTCATCATATCAGGGGTCATTAATTCGAGTTCATTCAAATCAACACCCCCTTCCCCTTAAAAAAACAGCTTTGCTCTTCTTCCACATCTCCAGTAAATAGGGTGGACTAAAAAATGCTCAACAGGGTTTGATCGTTTTTCTTTTATTTCCAGGGACAATGCTTTTTATAATCTCGAGAAGTTTTCCCCCTACTGTTTAAAAAGTATAGCCAGTATGTATGAAAATGCAAGGTCGCTTCGCTGAATGCCACCAAGGCGGAATAAAATAGTCTTTTGTGCACTATATTCGTTGTTAAAATAGGAAGTACCAGTTTGCGGCTGGGTAACGTTGGTGGACTTAGCTTGCTTCATTTAGCAAACCATTTTGCAAACTATGCATGCTCATCTTCAAAGATATTTGAATCGAGCCGAGAATTCACGGATAGAGTAAGAGAATGAGTTCTTTCATTATTTGAAAATAAAATCGTACAGGCAGCAGCCACTAAAAGGAATTAATTAACATAACAATTAAACAAGCATATTGTTGAGTGTTCAGTGGCAAAAATGGAGCCAAAGAATTCATGTTCGTAGAGACTCTTTTCCCGAAAGAACTCGCGAATAAAAACCAGAAAAGAAGTCTCCCGCTGGCATGGAAGCGAAGAGTAGAAGCCAGTTTCACAAATTCATTTATACTGCTTGTAAAACACCTCAAAGCTGGTGAAAGAGTCGAATTTCAGAAAAATGCTGTTAAAGGAAAAAATCTAGCTTATCGGAAATAGGGACGATTTTACATTGCTATAAATGACCGAAACGTTTCTGTCAGATTTCTTCCTGAATGTCTCATAGTTTTAAAGGTTAATGAAAAAGGCTTGTGTGAGTAGTTTGTACTGTCAGTGGTGCCAGCAGAGAGTAATCCGTGTTTTCTTAATTTAATCGCCCACTTGGCCCGACGAAAAGTACGAAATTGAATCTGCAGTTTATTCCGGCCCGAATTTTAAGAAAGGGCTTTTCTTTCTCGTTCTGGACCGCCGTGTATCTTGCCCCTATGCCTTTGCAAAGCACGTAAAAAGGTGGAGTTTCTTCTCACCCTGAATAATCGCCGAATACTAGCAGGACTCATGATAAATTTTCAGTTGCGTAGGAATAGATAAGCGGCATATATACGTATATACTTTCAATGTTCTTTTGTTTAGGTCACAGGTTTTTAAGCACGGCTAGTTCATCTGTGTCACCCATTCCTCGACTGCCTTGACTCTTTCATAATTCGATTTTCCAAGTCGACAATCAATGGTTTAACGTTATGCTCTCCTTTGTACTTAAGGAAATTGCCCCAAGGAAAAGCAGTTAAAAATTATACCAAACGGATACAAAAGAAATTCTTACCTCAGTTGGACAAAAGTAGTCTAAGCATTCTATTCGCACTATATGGACGCCGTTTTCTCAGTTGCTGAAGCCAAACTTATGAATTAGGCGCAAAATTTATCCCGGCTAGTTGGTACCCGTAAATTTTCGTCATAAACAACCAAGTTTGGTACTTCGATGAAAGCAACCTTGTGTTTTGTTTTCTTGTGCACTTTTCAAAGGAAAAAGCTGTCAAACAATGGAAGCAATTTACTGCTAATTTGAACTCCTCAATAACCCATTATTGCACTTTAAAAGTTGATCACTTTTCTATTTTGCAAAAGGCATTTTATTGAAGCGTTACTTTGGAGTGCTTTTCCATTAATCAACCAACAAATATTTTTGAAATCCACTTTACTTTCTGGCAAGTTAAAGTGCATTTGCCAGGTGAAGAAACATTTTATTTAAACAACCACTTTGGTTTAGTACTTCTTCTTATTTACAAGATGATATCACTGACTTGATTTGAAGTTATTTTAAAACACTCGGAAAAGTTTTCCCAACTGAACTTGAACTGTTCTGATCAAAATCTACTGCGCAGACCAAAATGTTAATAACAGTGATTTCCTTCGGTTTAGTACAGGTGATTTTCGCAATTAATCTCAGTTTTCCATGTTTAAACATCCTGTCAAGAAAACGTTCATCAAAAGCCAAAAAGACAGTTTATAAAAGAAATTTAATAACCATATGTCTAATGAATATAATCAAATTACTTAATGAATAATGCTTACTCAAGAACTCCTCCTGTCCAGCGCTTTTCATTTTTAAAGGAGCTTAATCTCTTGTTACAAATAAAATAATATAGCGATAAACAATTGCACTTACCTGTGTTAATTAAACGAACGCATTTAAAATTATTGAGTGTTCGCAAAATAGTGAAGAGAACAACATGCTTGTTTTTCTTTTCTGGTGAGGCAAAGATAAGAAAGTATTCTCTTCGTGGCCTCCAGTTACAAAGTCGGAAGAGAACGAACCAACCTATTAGGGTCTTTGCGATAAATTTCAATGATACCAAACTGAATCTTTGTCGCCTGTCCTTTGCCGTTGCAGTCCCCACTTCTTTGGGAATCTCCTAGCGGACCTCAGGAAACCATAAACTTCATCTCCTTTCCAGAATAGTTTTAATAATTTAATAGTTTTTTTCCCCCTATAAAAATATTTTTTATCTATTTTATAGTGCGACTACTTAACCGGGGCCTTTACAGGTCACCTAGACAAAGTTGATGACAGGAAAATAACAATACGTTCCGAGAAAGTTGGTTGTCAAACATCATTACAACGGAACGAAATCAACCAGTTACAACCTACAGACGTGACCTTTTAAACCGCTGAAGATAACCGATGTTTCCTGAGAGGACCGTTAGAGTGTTGACGGAGGCATAAAATGTTAACATTAGTCATATTTTGATTTGAGCTCCCATGTTTATTGCAAAGTGCGGCAATGGTAGCGAAGAAATTGCTGGTAGATGACTAACTAACAGCTTGTGTCAAACAGATATGTCTCCTGGGTGTTATATGTAAAGTTTCAAATAGAAGAACATTCACTGGTGAAACATTTTGCTTTCTTGAAAAACGTTTGCAATCAAGATTTTAATTTTCTGCTTCGAGTAATTCATTGGCCCACAACCAACCTTCTTGGAATGTATCGTTATTTTCCCGTAATCCGATTGGTCAACTTTGTCTAGGTGGCCCCGGTTACCGTAGTCGCACTGTAAGTATTAAAAACTGGAAGGTAACTAACCACCTACCCCTTCCCTTAAGTCACAGTTTTGCCCTAAGTGAGAAGTAAGTGTTAATGTTGCCTTAGGGGAGGGGTAGGCGGGAAGTTACCCAGAAACGTCAATTGACAAACCTCCCGTGTTTTCATAGGGCTGTGATATAGAATAATCTTAAAAGTAAAAGACAAAGCAACTACTAGAGAACAATGAGTTCATGGCCATTTCTATAAAAAGGAACTGGATCAGTTACATAAGACAACATTAGAGAAACAAGAACAGCAAACTGATCCTCACGGCGAAGAGAGAAGAAAAATGAAAAGAATAATTCTCCCGTAATAACATTTATGCTAATATTGTGGTTTGAAACACAAACCTTCGTTAGGGGCTAAACCAAAACGGAGTACATAGGTCTAAGAGCGTAACAATCCTAAAGTATATACTCTGTTTTGTTTTAGCCCCCAACGAGGGTTCGTGTTTCAGATTAAAACATAAGGTATAATTATAACAAAAAAAAATGGGATTTTATATTGGTGTTTTCTCTCTCTTTTCTCCATAAGGATCCGTTTCCTGTTGTTTCTTTGATTCCCTATTTGCACATCTCACGTAATACACCTTGTTTGCCCCCAAAATTTAGCGTAAGCATTGTTTTTGATTAATCTTGGGACGACTGTAACTGACCCAGAAGAAATGAAAAACAAGGTGTATTATGGAAGATGTGTAAATGGTGAATTCTTTGTTACTGAAGAACATCATCGTCGTCGTCTTTTTCTTCTTCTTCTTCTTCTTCTTCTTCTTCTTCTTCTTCTTCTTCTTCTTCTTCTTCTTCTTCTTCTTCTTCTTCTTCTTCTTCTTCTTCTTCTTCTTCTTCTTTCTTCTTCTCTTCTTCTTCTTCTTCTTCTTCTTCTTCTTCTTCTTCTTCTTCTTCTTCTTCTTCTTCTTCTTCTTCTTCTTCTTCTTCTTCTTCTTCTTCTTCTCTTCTTCTTCTTCTTCTTCTTCTTCTTCTTCTTCTTCTTCTTCTTCTTCTTCTTCTTCTTCTTCTTCTTCTTCTTCTTCTTCTTCTTCTTCTTCTTCTTCTTCTTCTTCTTCTTCTTCTTCTTCTTCTTCTTCTTCTTCTTCTTCTTCTTCTTCTTCTTCTTCTTCTTCTTCTTCTTCTTCTTCTTCTTCTTCTTCTTCTTCTTCTTCTTCTTCTTCTTCTTCTTCTTCTTCTTCTTCTTCTTCTTCTTCTTCTTCTTCTTCTTCTTCTTCTTCTTCTTCTTCTTCTTCTTCTTGTTCTTCTTCTTGTTCTTCTTCTTCTTCTTCTTCTTCTTCTTCTTCTTCTTCTTCTTCTTCTTCTTCTTCTTCTTCTTCTTCTTCTTCTTTCGAGAAACCCCACCTCCTTCAAAATGAAGATTCTTGTGATGGGTGATCTTTGCAATCATTATGATCATCGGGAGGTTTGGAGGGGATGGGGTAAAGATCTGGTCAGGAACTCGGATTCTTTATTTGCCATGATCATACTCATCATCTCATCGTAGCATCGATTATCATGAGGAGAATTTAAATGTTGCTATTAACCTTAAATATCTGGATTTTTCGAGTACAGCTTGGTAATTTGAAATAGCTGCTAAACTTAAGTTATCTTCTTTTGGTTGTTTATCATTTTAAGGGGAAACCAGTCAGTTCTCAGTTCCTGTAAATGGTATAAACAGGATGCTAAACTGGCAAATTCCGTTCGGGAATCGCGTTTACCACCTGCATAAGTTAGCTCCATTTGCTGGAAAACGGCTGCAAAAGCCTAAAACTGGTATCAAAGATGTTTTCAAGAAACAGTGGTTTTGTTTGTCGTGGCGAAGCCGCGAGGAAAAAGGGGCGATTCGCCGGCGTTTTGCCACCTTTTTTTTCCTCTGGCCAGTCAGCTAAGAACTGCTAACTACGCAGTCTACAGGTTGGGAACCTTCCCAACAGAAAAACAGGAAGATGTTCACTTGCTTCGTGTTAGATATTTTCCACTGGATCGGCCGAAAAGGTCTGGTCCCATTTTTTCTCTGACCAGAATGTTTGGAAAGGTTCTGTAAATGATAAACCACCTTTATGTTGCGTGTTTCCGATTTTATAGAATATGGTCAATTGAACGCCGTCATTACGTGTTCAGTCCTTTTTCGTTGAGTGTAACCATTGTAGTATTGTTCCTATGGGTAAAGTGGTATGATGCTTTTTGTTGTTCTTTGTCACGTTACAGAAATTTTACAATTTTGAGAGTAAGCCTCAATGTGAGACTTGCTTTTGAAGACAAAAATTTCGCTACCGTGGGGATAATAAGACACTACTATACAATCGGAAAGGCTTAGGAAGGTGGTCTTCACCTCTGCAGTTCCTGGTTTGTTTGCGGTTTGGCATATTCAGCCTCCCTGGTTTTCATATCCAAGAAACTAAGCTCTTTCTTGTCTGGTGAACGCCTAATCCAATGAGAAAGAAAAATACTTCAATTTATATTTCTTCAATAGTAGTGCTCTTATGTTGAAGCTTTACCCGCTGGGGGTGTCTGTGAATTTACCTATTATTTGTTGACATTTGACTTTAATTAGAGACCTTTAGACTCTAAGACGAAAACGACTACCAGTACGAGATATTCTCAATAGTAAGTAGTGCTCGCGCGTGAGGCAACGTCATTTTGGTGGGAAAAGGTGGTAGCCGTCGTCATTCTACTATGAGTTTTAGCGAGAGTGTCGTAGTGGCGGGAAAAAGTTATCAAATGTTAGTATTTTTAGCATTTTGCAATCGGGAGAGGTCTTAACCTCCTTCAATCACGATAACGGTGCTGACTTTTCTGGTGAAAAAAAAAAAAAGTGCAATGAAGAATTCCTGGGTGTCTATTTTTTGACAATGCGCGAAAATTATTTAAATCAAATCTCGTACTCGTAGTCGTTCTCGTCCTCAAATCTAAAGGTCTCTAATAGCTTCAGGCTATGTGTGACGTAGTAGTTAGGGAACTGGAGTTGCCCTGAAGACGTGGAAAATAAAGTACAAGAAACAACTTTTTTGAAGCGAAATGTTGCAATTGAGCAAATGAGCAGGGTTAAAGAAGAAGATTCTCTAAGAAAATTTTGCAGCATTAAAAACACATGTATCTTTGCACTTGGTTTTTTGTCCATTTTTTGCATAAAAGAAAGACTGAAATTACAAACTGCTAGAAGAAAAAGACAATTTTGTGTTAGCAAATTGAAAAAATACGTGTTGATGTATTGCTAAACTGCTCATTCGAAGGAGGAAGGAAATTATTCTGAAAGTAATTGCATTATAAAGCGAACAATAATCTAAAGGCCCAGAGAACAATTAAAACAAACGAATCACCAATTAAATTTCGTTTCAGAATGTCTATGAAGTGTCCTCGGAAACATAAAGGCGACAATGTTGGATTTGTAGTTTTCCCTTGCGATAAACTTGCGCTCACTAAATTTGAATTGCTATCACGCCTCTTGAATTTGGGTAAGGAAAATGAATCACCATTCTTTTAAAGAGCTTTTGAAACTATAAGCTAAACTAAAGCCAGATTGTTACCAAAGCCAATTCATTTAAAAATATCATCTTCGATTTAATTTAAGGGTCAAAGATTTTAATTTTCTCTTCAACATATTTAAGAAGTTCTAAATAATTTTTTAACATACTCACGAACTTCTTTCAGCAAAATGCTCATCGCCATACTGAAGAGCACATAAGAATATCCTATAAATGGAGATCTGTATACACCTTATTTACGCGATCTTTAACTGTGATGCGATTGGAAAATTTATTGCGGTCAAAGTATAAGAAAAAGTGACCCGCTCGTAGTTTTGTGACATGAAACCTTTTTGCGACCTATAGTGCAATTTAGGTGCGTTCTAGGACTCGAACTCACGCTGCAGAATATCAAGTTCTCTTTTGATTTTCGCGATTATAATGTACAACCAACGTTTTTTTCAAATAGGAAAAGTAGTCTTGTAATATTTCCTTTGGGAAAAGACAAGGTTTGTAAGCGTGACCAAGATTCTGCCCCGCACCCTGAGCAATTAACATAGTTATCAACGCGAATCTTTCATTCGGACACCTGCGAAAACACAAGCACTTCCATCTGCCTGCAATTTTCTGCATATATGAAAAATGTTTTCCTGTTTAATAATGATAATAACCTTTTCTGTGCGTTTTTTTCTTTGTCTATAAGTAATAAACGACAGTATGTTTAGATTGCTTTGACGCGAAATAAAAGAAATAAAATTCCCTTTAATATAAGAAATCTGTACTGTCAATTCCTAGGAGTGCTTTTCAGTTTCATTATGTAAAAGAAGTAATCAACTTTAGGGATAAATGGTACAAGTATTGCCTTTTTGGTTCCCTGTTTTACGATACCCTTTAACCTATTACATGCTGGGATCAAAACTGCAGCATTGTTTTAGTTGTTTTAGATAAATGTGAGCAATAAAGCGCAATTTAAATGCATTTAAGTAGTTAAATCTCATTAACAGGCAATATAAAGGTTGTCTCTTAACAAAAGAGAATAATTAGGTTAAATGAATGGTCAAAGACGTCTTGCGAGTCGTCCTTTAACTGAAGCACTTTGCTGTTTAATCTATATTAAAATGTTTTTCAAATGTTTTCTCAGGACAATTTTTTTTCACACTTCATGGAACACCATAAATTTCATTTCCGCCAAGGTTTCGCCACATCCTTTGCGAAGCAAATTAAAAAAGAATAAAAGGGAGGTGTCGTATGACTCAAAATAAACTCTGTCACAGATGCAAATTGTGGCCTGCCTTCAGCGATGACCGAGAGTCTTTCCCGGATAAGTCTGTTACTGTGTGTTATAGGATTTAACTCGTCATAGTTTTGGAACCCTTGTGAGTGTTATTATTTCCTGTGTTTCTAGATAATTTGTTGCTTTTGTCCAGCCAGCCTGAGTTGTACAAACTGACTTCTGCTCCCCTTTATTTCAGTACAATTTCTTCTCATGTGCATATTGATGGAAATTTGGACACGCTATTGTAATTCCTGTATGAATCAGTATCGGCAACACCCCTTTTACAGGATATTTTTCAATAATCATTTTTTGGGGTTGCTTTCGAGTTAGCTTTTGTACTATAAAATATTAAGGGTTGGTACATACCTACCGTTTTGAATTACTGCCCAAAAGCAACGTTCTCATCTAAAGTGATGTTGGTTTCGTTCAGTGGACATGGATCTATCACTACAGTTAGCTCGGAACCATAACACCACAGAGAAATGTGGCTTGCCTCCTTGCTTTAGTCCTTCTCGCAAAGAACAAGCCCCTTTATTTGTATCTAAAAGGTTATGTCACAATTCTTCAATATGAGGCAACGCCTCACACATGTGAGGAATTCTTTTCTGTGATTAAGCAGGCGGCTTGGGCTTCAACTTAAACCTACAACTCTATCACATTTTCACCAATATGTACATGCCAATGTACAACCTTTCCCGTATTGTGTAAAACAAAGTCCTCCCCTTATTTTTGCTTTTTAATTCTAGAATCAATTGTGGAAGCCTATCTCTAAGTGTTAAATTTTTTTATCTGTTGACCAAATCCTATGGTATAATTATTCAAATCAGGGAGACATCTTTGGAAAGAATAAATACAGTTTGTGTTTTTCTTAGACTTAACTATAAAACACTGAAGTTAGTGAAAAGTATCGTTATGTGCGAAATATAGTAACTGACAGCTAAATGCAGTTAAATGTGAGTGAAAAGGTAAAAGTTTTAAAAGGCACAGTTTTTTTGTCACATCAAAGTACTGTTTTGTAGTCAGCAATGGTTACACAGTGTTTTGGTTACATTTAAGCGCAGCAGTTCAGAAACCAACCCATTGCGTCGTATATAATCTGTAGAGAAAGTTTTAGCAAGTTACTAAACGAACAGGCTCGTGTCTAAGTTTTCGGATTTCATATGTTAGATTAAACAACTTATGAGGTAGAATCTGCTAAAGTAGCATTGTCAAACTAACATACTGATGCTCAGTTGGGTCGCATATAGATTCTGCAGAGAAGGTTTTAGCAAGTTATTAAACAAACAGGCTTGGGTCTAAGGGTTCGGGTTTATTATGTTTGATCAAACAACTTATGATGTAGAATCTGCTCACGTAACTTTGAGAAAATAACATGGGAAGCACGTCTTTTCAGCACAAAAGTTCGAACATTCCTAATCTTCTGCACCCGACCTTACACTCTTTCTGTTACCTTATCGTCGCCAATCTTTCTGTAGGAAATGTTTTCAAGGGGTTTATATGCGTCTTGTCAAATCACTGGAGTTTTGTAACACCTTTTTCTTATGGGGTTTCCTGGGAATACAGTTTAATACAATTTAGAGCTAACTGTAGAGTAAGGGATTAAATCTAAAAAATGGATCTTTACTCATCGCTCAGTTTCTTTGAAGTAGTCTCTTTTTATTCATCCAGAATATATTTACTATAACTTCACACATATCGATGAGTTAGACTGATCGATTTTGTTTGGTGTTATTTCTCGAGTATAGACGAGGTGCTTGAGGCGACTTTGTTCAAGTGGCTGCTTGTTTTTAGAGCTGAGCCAGGCAATTTTGTGATGCGACAAGTGTTATATCAATGAGTTATAAAAAAGAAGTTAGCGACAAAAATTAATAAACAGGAAGGTTTCTGCATGCAAAACAGTCACATAGTTTACCCTAGTTTTTATTCGCAGAATGGCGTAGGTTTAGTACAACGGATTTTGTACAATAACCCCTTTGTAATATTTACCCTTTTGACCAAGGGAGTCATCTAGGTCTGACAGTTTAATGTCTAATACGAGGAAGTTCGACCATTTTCCCCTTTAAATTATATTACACGTGCTGTTTCCCATAATAGATGTCTTTTCTTGCACTCTTGTTTTTTCCACATTTTCTGGGGCTCCTCAGCTGCTTCCATGTGTACCATGGTAATTCGCGATTAATTCTAAGAAGTTTCTCCATGCTGTTCGTTGCTTAGGTGTGGCCCTTAAACTACAAGAACTGTTAAATGAGCAAGGGAAGCTGTATTTTGTCAGCTGCAGTGATGAATAGCAATTTTGGAACAGAAAATTACTTATCATTTCCGCAGAAATTACTCGCCCAGTAACGTAATCAATTTTGAACAGTGCTTTGTAATACCTTGCCTTGGTTGATTATTGAGAGCTTTCAAGAAAGGAGAGAAAAGTCCATGTTTTGAAATACAATAAAAACTGGGTACATAAAGCTCTTGAAACTATAGCCTTTATGTTTTTTTTTATCGTTGAAAAGCTGCACTTGTGGAAATAACGATAAGCGAGGTCATCGTATTGGCTTGCTAAGCTGTGGGAAGGGGTATAGTCAGTTGTATTGTATGGATATGCAAATTAACTAGAAATGTGTTCGTCATAACAGAAAATTATATCCACTCTCCTCGGTAAAGGCAATGTAGAATGATGTTACCGGACAGTATATTGTCAAATGTTAGCAAAATATATCCTTTAGTCTTTTTCAAAGTTTTGGTTTGAAATGTTTTTTTTTTTTTTCAAAAAAGTTTTCACTTAGCAAATACCATGCAAATTAGGTGTACAGATTAACTGCTCACCGAAGGATGTTCTCAGTACGGTCATTCTGTAGCATTTTCATTCCCCCACCGTTCTGGCATCTTATGTCTCATAAGTAGTTTACTCTATTACCTAGTCCGCGCAGCTTCTTTTTGAAGGATACTTTTTTGGTGAACGATCTTGTATGGTACCATTTAAAGATGCCACTCTTCAGAATCGTCTTAATTGCCACACAGTAGCATTTCCTCTACATACGACTTTTTCTGTCTCATATAGTTGTGAGAAATAACAGTACATAATGTCTTGTAGTTTTCATTGTATTTGAATTGACTTAAGGAGCTCATTCAACTACCCTACATTTTGTATAACTTTGTACAATAATGCACGGTATTATATGGGAATATATGCTCAACATAGTTGACTTGGATTGGATGATCACGCTTGGAGACTTTCACCTCCTCCAAATTAGTAACTAGCTTATGCAGATCAGAGGGTTTATTTTGAATGCTGTTGATTAAGGATTCTGAACAAAGACTCGCCAAAAAGAAGCAATGCAATTTACTTTCATAAACGGAGCAATCTAAATGTACTGCTCGCCAGCTTTCTTTTGAACTAATTGACGTTCTTCAGGGTCAATTATTTACTCAGAGTGAGGAAGAGTCCTATTTTAACACCAGAAGGGAAAATGTGAATGAAATAGTTGTTGGGTTCAAAAGGGATTGCTCTCCTTATAAATTAATTATAAAGTCTGTCAGTTCAAAGGTTAATTCCCGACGATTTTTCACACATTGCTACAACAACTCGTCGGTGACACTGAAAAATAATTCGTAAGCTAGGACCCCATATTTTGCATTAAAACCTTTACTTGCTTTAAGTGAATGATTTCCTTTTGTTTCGTATTATAATTAAATTTCTACCATGTTCAGAGAATTTATGAATTACACATCAACGTTACTTATGAGTATATGTTAATTTTTTTCTACGTGAGAAAATTTAAAACTTTTCAGCTTTGGTTGAACTCTTTAAAAACTGAAAGCTGAAATCGTTTCTTTCCTTCTTTTTAACTTGTAAATACCTCCTGTCAGCAAATTTCGGTTCCCTGCTGTGTAAATACCCACCATCACTATTTTAGGGACAATGATTGGTTCTTTATAATTATCGTCGATAAAGAACTTTCGTAAGTTTGTTTGAACTTTGTCTTTTTATAGTGTTTCCCCTCTTTTTGGTCTACAAGAACGCCTTCCTCTTTTAACCTAAATGAGAGCTTTTTTGCGTCAATATGCTGGTACATTTCGTCAAAGAAAATGCGTTGAACTTTCTTATTACAGTTACGCAAAGAGGTTGATGTAGTTAATTGTGTTCTTATTAACAAATTGATGAAAAATTGATGAGTTTTGTGCGATTGTATCGGTCGCCATAACATTACAGAGGGAAGCCCTAGAGTGAAATGTCACGTCTTGTAGAATGACTGCGAGACATGGTTCATTGAAATTTCCCACAAGAGAGATTTCGACCTAAAAGAAGTTGAAAACCTCTTTAAAAACCGCTTTAACCGCGGCAGGATTAGCTCACTCGGTAGAGCGATTGACTGCAGAGCGGGAGGTCGCGGGTTCGATTCTCGGGACTGGACCAATACTCAGGGTCTCAAAATGACTGAGAAATGAAATGAAATGACTGCCTTTGCCCTGCAAATAGCTAGACCTTCGCGTGGCTCGGATGACCATGTAAAATGGCGGTCCCGTCTTCAGTAGGAGACGTAAATAGTTTCCCCAATGAGTGCTTTCGTGCTAAATACATTGACACTCAAATGAAGTGCTTTTTATTATGGTTTCTCAACCGAACAAGACTGCAAGATGGTTTTAAACAGAGATTTCGTGCAATTGTTATTCATTCTTTTTCCCCGTTTTCTAAAATCGCAATTTGAAAGAGAATCGTCTCAACCACATTTACTTCAAACTTACGTCCCAGCTACAAAAAAATGAAATTGAGTTTGAGAAACGACGAAGGTTTATTGTACCTTGGTGACCATAAGATTACACAATGGCGGGGGAAATATTTGTAATTGTTTTCTCCAAATTACAATAAATTGCAATTGAAAAATTGTTATTAGAGGGCTGCAGAATCCTTAATTCCTAAGTTACATATAAAAAGGAAAATAGTACAACCGAACGTTCAAACGGACCATGATAATTAATGCCCGAAATTGTGCTGGTCCGTTTTGTCAACAGTAAGTCCAATTAAGACAAATGAAAGGAAAGTTGTTTGAACAGCGATTAATTAAAACTCAAAAGTACTTTAAGTTAGGAGAAAACATTGAAGACGGCCCCTTTACTTTGTACAGCAAAGACCTGGCATAATTTCTTTCGTATCTTTCGTACGTGTCTAGCATAGTTAAGCATTTTTCCTTTTTTTTTCTTTTTCTTTATGTTCACTTGGATGGGACTTGTTATTAAATATTTAGTTGTTTGAATAGCTTTTGACTTTGACAAATTGTTCTGATGGTGCTTTCTGTTTAAGCGGAATTATTTTAATGCATTTAATTTTCTGTCCTTCTTCGTTGTATGTTTTTGACCTTTCTTTTTATTTTGAAAATAATAATAATAACAATAATAATTTTATGGCCAAACTCAGTGGTGTGAGATATGTTAACCACGACAATTTTTTTTCCATTTAGTCTACAAATCAACAATTACGACTCAAAACCCCTAAGAAGAACACAAGCATACATAGACACTTAGATCAGCAGATACGATCTTTAAAAATTGCAAATCTGCCGCAGTAGCCTCAGCAGTTGAAGTTTAAATTCCTTGGTCTATGTTTATTCACGGTTGTTCAGTGGTTCTTTCAGAACTTACATGCAAGATACTGTCTCACTAATGAAAACCTTTAACGAAATTTAACCTCCTTTAAGGTGTGAAACTAAAAATGATGTTTACTATACTTTGAAACAATGACTATTTTACAATAACTATTTTTATACTCGTATACTGGTATCACTACAATGAAAGCTTCTGAGCGATACTTACCTGTGGCACATGCATTTAACCTCGATTAAACTACTCCCTTCAAGTAATTTATTTCAGAGTGAAGGAGATCAACAATAGAAATGGCCAATAAAATTAAACGAAGTGGATTAGAAAAAGTATCTTAGAAGCCATGTCGTCTTTGTAAAACATCGGTCGTTGTTCTGCCCTTTAGTTTATACCACTCGTCATCTACAGTAGAATACTGGGTCTTCAGAGCGGCGCTTAATTTACAGACTTACGTTTATTTTCCTCCCCAAGTCAAACCGGCTTTTAATTTACAGACTTACGGTTATTTCCCTTCCACAGTCGAACAATATAATTTCATTCTTGATTTGTCAAACTTTGAATTTTGGGAGCCAGTTCTGTTTTTCTAGAAGGATCGCAATAATGCCTTCTATCATTCTATTTAAAGGAATCTGCGCCATCTATTATTCCATCGAAACACCAATGTAAAAATATATGTGAAAGCTAATGAGCTTGTAGTACCGTAATTTATGTCGCTTGAAATGAGTTGTATTTTTTGAACCCTTGGATAATTCATCTTAAAATCTTCCCGTAATGTTTTTTTTAGTTCTCTCCTTTCAGTTATGCTAATTATGGCGATTTAAATTATATTCTTAAAAGCGTGGATAGGTTTTTCAAAGTAAACGGTGTTTTAATCAAGGTTCGAAAAGTATTTTATTCGTAAAATAATGTTGCGAGAATTCAGGTTACTACTTGACTGTTAAGGAAAACTTTTCATGAAAAAGATGTAAAATTTGTAACTGGTTTCATTTTCTTGAACCACTAACATGTACAAAGGCGATCGTAGATGGAGGGTTGTATCGTTTGTTCTGTTAAAAATGGGCACAATTTTCGTATACGTAATTCCAGTGGTTTACGTGCGTCTAATGCACCGCTTTCAAGGTATCTATTTTGCTTAAAAGTTAATTCATTACTTAACTTATTTTAGATTTTTGCCTAATTCAAAAGTAAAGGAACTCTACAATACAAAATTTCATAGGTACACGAATAGTGATGACATTCATTTCATGAGAGGGTCATATACAATAAAGCCTCAAATCAGTCTTCTTATAATCACTCACAGTATGATTAGAAGGTTTGATGCTTTTAGTAATAGGATCAATTTTGCTACCTCTACACCTAGGTGTAGTTGCTATTTATGTGTCTTGCGTGGTATTATAACGGATTATTCCATAGGCAACGCTTAAATGCACGTTTTAGGTTTTTGGGCATACCTTTTTTCACTCTGCGACATTTAACACCACTGCTGTGGCGAGATGGTCTTTTGTCATCAATTCTGCAAAAAGCCATTCAAACTGGAAAAAACCTGTACTCCTTTTTTTTTTCAGCTTAAGCTTGAGCAAGGAAATGTGCTTTTAGATCTTTAATGACTGCTTTGTAGCCCTTAATTTATACCATAATAAAAAGAACGTTGCTTTGTCATCAAACTTAACTAGTCGATTCTAGAAGCGAATGAAGATTCTTTGTGCGTTTGTTTGGGACAACTGTTCCTCACTGATTCTTTTGAGAATTCTATAAATTTAGGCTCATGAAATCCTTGAATCCCTAGATTTAAATAAGACGATTTCAGGATCGTAGAAAGACACGCATATTTGAATTAAATATTCTCGAAGGAACCTTAATAGGCTTTTTCCTCTCGCGTTCTGTGGAGGAGACTTCATTTCTACTAATTCAAAGGGGATAGACTACAGACTAATTTTGTTGTTGCTCGTGGAAATTTTTGAACGTCGTAACTGTTCATCAGGACCCCTAAAATGTGTGAAATTCCACAGATGATTTCTGTTCATTTAATCCTACACCAACTGTGGCGGAACATTTTAGGTGTAGTAACGCACAGCACAGTTACCTGAGAAGACTCATTAGAGGAAAAAGATAGGTAGACCTTTTTTCCAGCGTGTTTTAGAGAGATCTAAAGCAAGTGACACTTAAGAAATGATTAAAATAAAAAAAACGGTATTGGGTGAAGATCTCAGGAGAGCAAAATCCTCCTCCAGAGCACCTTACTCGAGAATGAAATGGTTAAGAGTCTTTGAAAAAAGGCGTCAGAGCAGATTTTAGGTCGCTGTTAGATACTTGATAGCAGAAATTTGTATTGCCAAATAAGAACCATTTGAAAATATGGTATTGTGATAAGACTTCCGCAGTATTCTATCGTGCATAGTACTTTTTATTCCGTATGAAAATAGTACAAGGAAACATTTTTCAATTGTTAAACAATTCCCTAGACAACATAACAAGTAATTATTAGGTTTTGCCTCCAGCGATACTACCTTTCAAGGCTGATTGAGTCTATGATGGGTCACACTCTCATCGATGGACTTTGTAACCTTATAGGGGAATAAAATTACATAAATTGGATAAAAGTTCAATTAAACAACAGCAATGAAAGGCAAAAAGGGGTTTGTCGGCTTGGTCTCCTGTTGCCTCGAGAGAACAGGAAAAAGTAAAGACAAAAGAATTCTCGATTAGGAATTTCCTTTATTTTGTTCTTTTTCCTCTTTCTGCCCTTGTTGAGGTTCTATTTTCTGTCTTGTTTCAATCCACCATAAGGTGACAAAAGTTGTGAACAAAAGGCCACAAATTTACAAGGGCACGTCGAAAACACAAGTAGCTTTTACTGAGTTGATGGTACTCCGAAAATCTGATAGGACTCAAGTTTCCTCACGAAAGTTTATTAGCCATCAAAAATACCAAAAACGGCGTAAAACGGACCTTATCAATCGTAAAACAACAACAACCAAAAAAAAAAACAATCCAGTTTCGTTTGTTTTATTTTTTTAAAGACTAAGACATTGAGAGAAACCTATTTTACTTGCGCTGACTTTGAAAACGGGGAGCTGTATACAGTGTACCTTTGAAATCAAGGGATTTAACGTTAACCGCTATCAAGCGAGAGGGAAAAGTAATTGTTTTTAGCGTAGAAAATGTTGCTTGAAACGTTACACCTACCATTTGTTTTTATCCGTGATGAAGTTTCTAAATCTAATTTGTCTACTTCATTTTTATATAAGTAAATGAGAAATTCCCTTTTTAGCACCCTCTTTAAAACAATTAGCAAGGATTCTGTAACTTTCTTTTCGCAATTATAACTGGCCCCTTTACAGGTAATTATCATTTCGAATAATTACTCGGTATTCCGTATTAGCAAAGCAGGTTGTTCGCACCATTTTGGAAATATGATGTCACCTCTTGGGGACTGAGCCACAAAATGAAATATTTTTAATGATACTTTTGACTGTTACGTTTATTACACTGTGGAGTATTTACGACTATAACAAACTCATCTTGCGCACGGCCGTACACTAAGACCATAACTCTCTCACTTATCGAGAGCAATCTTGCCACTGTTAGCAACTCCTGTGCTTAGCCACAGCGGGGGGAAAGCAACATCCCTCGTTTCTTAATCAACATGAGTTCTACAAATATATTGAGTTTTGCACCCCGAATATTGTAATAATTTGATATGATACATCAATGGGGTTGCTGCGGGAACCCATTCAACAGCTACTAGCCATTGTTTGATTTGTTGACAGAAACAGCAGATGTAGAAATCTCAGTAGACGGCAAATGGCACTTTGTTTTTCTTGGACCTGCCATTGTGCACGGCAGTTTTGAAGCATTAATTCAACGATTTTTGAGTAAATACAGCTGCTTAAAAATTCTAACCAACTTTTCTTGACAAAAATAACATTTAAGCTGCGGACAAGTTTCAGACGCACTGAGCGATGTATTTCTTAAACATTTTAAGGCTTTAACCGCTTTAAATCGCTTTTTCAGTGTCGTACTTGATTGTCACTTTTAATTGGTTAATTTATTTTAATCGGTTATACCGCCCAGCTCTTGTTTTTGTATGATAGTAAGCTCAAGTGAAGAATGTGCTTGTAATTGCTGAGCATTTTTTCTCATTCTCTTTGCAAAGTTGCAATAGGCGCTAAAGATAATATCCTCATGTTCAACGAGGTAGGTCATAATTACACCTAGAACGTGACAACTGCTTTCAAACTAAAGAATTCCGCGTCGAATTAAACACCGTATTAGGTGAATGTAATAATGGACGCATGATAATTCTTTGATTCACTTCTCGCCCATGAATTAAAAAGTATACATTTATTGAAAAGTCGTTATCTGTTGATAAAATACCTATTCTTAGTAACCGCTTATTGACTATCGATGTTTCAAACTGGAAACAATGGAACAGTCAGTCTATTGGGCATGATTGCCTTCAAGTTGTGAAAAGTGGAAATAAAGAAATGATCATTCATTTCGAGATTTGAAAATTAGACCAGGCTCTCGTTCTGCACTCATATGAAAAAATCTAGAAGGTCGGCAAGTTGGTTTCAATATCGAGCCACAATTGAGCGCTTAAAACACTGTTTGTTCAGGCTACAGATACTCCAAATGAAATAGGCCATCCTAGATGCTTAAGCAAACAAGTTTGTCTGAATCTATTTCACGCTAATGACAAACTAATTGAGGTACTGGGTCACTTGATGCTACTCTGACATGTCTACTAAAAGGTGTTTTGTTCGACTTATGGCTCGGACAATATCATTTTAAAAGCGGAATGTTAGTCAACAAAGCCCCCAACCACTAGTGAAGCGGAACTTGCCGCGCGCTCAGTCACGAGTTACCAAACGGGTGTATTTAAGGAGGGTGTGCAAGGTGGTAGCGATTCATTCTTTGATCACAGTCATAAAAGACACAACAAGCATCTATATCACTCCAACATGATCCCTGTGTGCACATATCTTCGGAAAACAGGAGAAATTGAACGCTCTAATGTGCTTCCTTGTCCCTTCTCCTCTGACCAAATCGCTTCAGTGTGCCAATTTCTCCAGAATAACGGAGAAATCGAACGCCTTTCTCGATTTCTGTGGTCTTTACCCACGGAAATAGACTGCGATGCCAAGACTACCGAGACAATACTTGTTTCAAAGGCGGTGGTCTATTTCTACCAGAACAACTTCAAGGATCTTTACGCCATGCTGGAGAATCACAAGTTTTCTAAAGAAAACCACGAGCGACTGCAGTGCTTATGGAGGACTGCGCATTACCTCGAAGCCGAGCGACAGCGTGGTAGACCCTTGGGAGCAGTGGGAAAGTATCGCGTTAGAAGAAAGTTTCCTCTTCCGCGTACGATATGGGACGGCGAAGAGACTACCTACTGCTTCAAGGAGAAATCGAGGAATATTTTAAACAAGGCGTACGCTGAGAACCCTTACCCTACCCCACGAGAGAAGTATGATCTAGCTAAGATGACCGATCTGACTGTGACGCAAGTAAGCAATTGGTTCAAGAACAAGAGACAGCGTGTTCGAGCTGCTGAGATGAGGAAGGGGTAAGTGAGAGAAACGTACCTTTATCTTCTATTTTTCATTCAAATCCACCCTCGTGTAAAAGTTATGGAGCAGCGTTCCCCATTGTTTTAACCACTATATGGTTTTGTAGTGATAGGAGTCTAACTAAAAGTTAACTTGGAGATGAACGTTCCATTCAATACCAAGTGATATTTCTCTTAAATTCGCCTAAATTTTCCTTTCCCTGTAGTAACTCGCCTTGGCCAATTTAACGTCTGCTTCACACACACACGTCTTATACTTTGTTTCTCCTTGTATTATATCTCCATTAAAGACAAAGTGTTTTGATACATTTTTTGGATTTTTAGTCGTTATGTGCCCTTTTTGATGCTTCCGGGACGTTTACCCGTTCGTTCGAGGAAATTCATTTTACAGTCTACAGTATTCACGTAGTTATATGAGTTGCCGAATCGTGTAGCTGGCCTTTTGCGTAGATTATAATCCTTATTATGTACTCCATGAATAAAATCGTAAGGATAGAACCATACAAACAAATGCTTTTTTGCAGAATTTGTTTATCACGATTTCTGAGAAATTTTCTTGAATTTTGACTGACTATCGGCAAGGGAAGAAACTTAAATAGTTGCCTTCCTTGGTCAAAACTCCACTAATACAATGTCATTTAGACTCGGGTTCCAAGTATTGGTATTCCCATTTTTTATCATAGTCAGAGGAGAATTTGATCAGTGGTCCTTAACTTAATTCAGTTGTTACCCAAATCGACCCTAAGTAAGTTCCGACTTTATTATCTCTGAAAAACGGAAAACAAATCGTTTCCTGTGTAACAAGTGTTGGAGAGGCCGTTTAAATTCGAAAGGCATGATCACAGGGTTTCTTCTACAAACTTTGAAGTCAGATGATGATGTTTCCCTAATTGCCTCTGCAAAGGAAATTTTCAAGGTTGTTTGAAAAATATGTTAAGTATTTATTCGCTTTTCTGTCCAATTACATGTCTCCTTGAGGAATTTTCTTTTACCATAGAGATTGTCTCTCTTTTTTTATTTTTTTTTTAACACTATTTCAGCTGATTAGCTGCTAATGGGAAACGATTATCACCTGCACAAGGACTGAGACACGAGTCGCTCTTTTTATGTTCATGGTTGTTTGCTCGATCGTGATCAAAGGCTTTTAAACTAAGAGAGCTTAGCAGGGGAAATTATAAAAATTTCAAGTCCTGGAGACTCCCCCGCGTGTTGTTTAGTTTTATTCTCGTTTTTTTTTTCTTTTACCCAATCGCCATGAGTTGGAGAGCCGGAACTAAGATTGCGGTAAATGAGCTGTTAACGACTTTTTAATATATTTATTAAAGATTACCAGTAGGAAGAAGCCTTTTGCTACAAACTCTTTTCAAGTAGCATCTTAACAGCCCATTGCCGAGAATAAAATATTCACAGCAACGAAAATGTAACTAATTGTCTTCGTTCTACGCACGTGGAGAATCGAAACCGACTCTGTGGTTTAACGTAAAGAGCTCTTTTTAAATTTATTGTAGGTCTCATTTTGTGTCAAATGTTTAATGAAGATGTCATCTTGAATTTAAAAAGTGAAATTCATTTTACTGCGTCATTAATCACACCACGGTTTAAGAGCTACTCTCACTTAAGTGAACAAACTCGAAGTTAAAAAGCACATTTAAAATACGTCACAATTATTTCTCTTCACAGTTTTACCAAACTTTAGTCGATATTAGCCACTTCTTATTTCCTGTGGTTAGGGATCATGTTTCATATTGATGTATGCTTCTGCTCGACAAACTTAATGGTATTTGTGTGCGGGCTGAAGTCGTATCTCTGAATCAACAACTTTGATACTCATCCTTCAATCACTTATCTTGCCCAAATGGAAAAAAGGTTTTAGCGTTGTTTGTTTTTCATTTTAAGACCTTCCTTGTATTTGAGCACCTGCGAGGTGAAAAACCAACCGAAAATATTAGCTAATGGGCCGAGGGATATTCCAAAATAAAATATCAATAGCACGATACGCGACACCGATCGATGTCAATCATGAGGTGACAGATATGTCCAAAATCATACGTACGCACTTGAAGTATCTCCTTTGATTTTAGTTTTGTTGAATGGTTGGTCGCCTTTTTAATATTTCCCTGTTTTTGTAGTGAGCATCCATTTTCGCTTTAGCGTAAAAAAAAAACATTTTGTGGGACACAGAATTAATCGTTGGTTTTAAATGTAAATCACTTTCGGTATTGATTGATCCCTTTGTTGCTGAAAAATATTCAAAATGTCATTTAAACCTGCATTGCCTCTTGAAAACGACTGGTGGATAGTTCTGTATAAACGGACAAGCCACAGCAAAGAAAAAAGCAGTTTGTTTCTTGAAATTCGTAAGACAAATTTGACATCAATATCATAGCATTGTTTAATAAACATGAGATGGAAATACAACGTAGAGAGCGTAATTTTCATATGAAAGAAAAAGAGTGGTGAAACCAAGGGTATATACAAGGAGCAGTAGAATCTTTTTTCGTAGGTTTTATACCCAACAGCAAGGGAACAGAAAAGGTCGTTGTGTTTATTCCAACATTTTCACATAATGAGCGAGTTTTAAACGGCAAAAAATGTTGTTACCTTATTTCCTTGCTCCAATTTCTGTGGACTGAAACAGTCCCTTGCCTAAACAACTCATAAAAAGGTAGGCGACATCATCGGGGTCTATGACGTTTATTAAAGAATAGCATGAGATTTTTAGCCTCCCCTTGTACGTGATGAGGCTTATTGGCTTGACGAACCATATCCACAAGTTGTTTCTTTAACAGTTGCATTTATCATTGTATGTATATTTAAGAAAACGCTAAGATAGGTGTCACAGTCAAAAATAACTTATTGTTGGAAGCAACAGACCATAGATTTTAACAGGAGATGATTTCGCGTAATGTTGGGTAACCTGCGCAACTTTTGCAGCCGTCGTTTTTGCACTTTACAGCGCTAGCTATTACAATATTACTTCTTAGTTATGGGGTGTCCCTGTAAGAGCTCTTCTTATTCTCTTTCACGTCTGTATACCCCTGAGCCTGGAAGTCAAATAGCATGTAATTATAACAATTACTTTTAACCAATTTCCAGTAGGTCAGAGAAGTGATGGCGTCACAAAAACTAAATTTTTTAAATTATGTGTTTGGTTGGTATATCCAAAAGGAACAAGATAAAAATGTTTACTTGCAAAATATGAGCCTGTTTCGGCAAATTGGCTGGGAGATATAAGCATCATTATGCTCCGATGACTCCATATAATCCTTGTAAAATGTGCCTGCATAGTAAACGTTAGGATCCATGCAAGTTAATCATGTGTATGTCAAATGTACTTTTGTAGTGGCCTGGATCCAGATGGCATGATGAAAATGAAAGGGCCCGGACGATCTATGATGTTCAGTTATGACGAGCTGCGTTCTCATTTTCCCTACCTTATTCCTCAACCTCCCATCCTATCAGCGTCGCAAGCTGCCTCACTGCCAGCAAGATACCTTATGGACATACATGCACGAGCGCATTCTCAAAATCACGCTCATGTCCCGGTTCAGACGTACCCTGCATACGTTTCGGCAAGTCCACATCCGCTTGCAAGCACATGTACGAGTACGCATGCGCCAGACAGACCGGCTTTGGAGCTGTGTTCCGAAACGAGTGCGTTTGAACCTATCTATACGAGTAGACTTGGATAGGAAAAATTGGAAGTAAAATTGTGAATCTGTAGATAGTGAAAGAAGTAACCCTTAAAATGAAGCCTGTCAGTTATGGAGATAAGAAGTCTCATTAGAATAGTTCCATTTTCGGTTTTTACGGGCTTGGCTTTGGTACGGAAACGGTTATTTTTTTCCTTGATTACCTTTAAAAATATACAGTTATATCACCCAAGGGAAAATACTTCGATCTTTCAGTTATCAAATCTTCTCTTCGGTCTGGAGAATTTGTATAAGGATATTGGGACTTAAGGCTTTAAAAGTTTTCGTTGCCTCCAAGGACCTTTCTGGCGAGATGGGAAAAAGGCTGAAATGAGGTCCATCAGTTCATCATTAGAGACCTTTAGATTCCAGAACGAGGACGTCTACGAGGACGATATTTGACTTAAAGGTGTACTTTCCCTTCAACCAGAGTTAGCAGTGTCATTTTTATTGAAGGAGGTAAAGCCCTCTCCCGATCGCAAAATGATAAAACTTCTAACATTTGAGAACTTGTTTCCGCCAACACGACATTCTACCTAAAACTCGTAGTAGAATGACGACGGCTATCACGTTTTCCCGCCAAAATGACGCTGGTTCACGCGCACGCACTACTAAGTATTGAGAAAATCTCGTCGCCGTATTCCTCCTCGTCTTAGAATCTTAAAGTCTCTATTGAGACTCTCAGATAGTGTATCTTGCATAATTATTCTCAGAAAAGATGCGTTAAGTGTTCGTCAATCTTAAAAATAATCGGAACCCTCGTATGTGTTACAAAATGAGGTGCCCAAAGTCTCCGTGCGATGACCCTCTTAAAGTAATCTAATGTTATTTAGGAATTATACACAGGAAGCAAAATGAGTGTATAACATAATAAAATTCATTAATGGAGCAAAAAATGTTAAATAGAAAGTAAAAATGTAGAAACCAAGGCTAATGAAAATGTATATAATCATTGCTTAGAAATGTCACCAAAATATTTTATACCAATCAAAGTTAAATTTAGTCGTTTCTACTTAAGAAGTCAGTCAATGCACAAAATATAACTAACCAGTTTGAAAGTTTGGTATCATCCAGGTTAAGGTTGGGAGAGATGGTTCGCTACATAACTAAATTCGTAGCGCTTTCTAAATCGCTTGCTCAAACCCCGGCTTAAGCAGATGATTTAACGGTATAGTATCAATTTCTTGCGCGCTTTTTTATGTATGTATATTCTACTGTTACTCTGTACGGTTTATCATCCGTACAGCCATTCGCATTAACCAGTTCATATAAACGAGATGTAAGGAGAATTTAAAGCCCATTTCTCAGAAGGCTGTGTTAAAACAGTTTAATCAAGATAGTAAAATTCTTTCAATAAAGTGGTCATAAGATTTAATAAAGTATGCTTTTAGTGAGGCTGTAAAAGTGGAAAAGTGCTATTTCTCACCCTCCCTGTTAATTTAAACAAAAGGACATCGAGTGAAAAGCTCATAGAAAGCTAATTCTAATAGCCCTTTGAAAATGAGAAGCGTAAGTTATTTCTCAAGGGCCTTTCTTAAATGCCGATAGGGTAGTAACCGGACTCAATAATTATCGCTCGTAACCGATTTATCCCGATTAACGTTCATCCCAGTACCCCCTCCCCTCGAAATTATCTTTTTTCGTTGCTCCAAAGTTGTTCCAAATGTCGATTGTTGTGAATATAGCGACTGCAGATCAGCCGTAAATATTGGTAACTAGTCCCCTAGAAAAGTAACTCCCAATTATCGTTTGATAACCAGAAAAAAAGGTTTTGAGCACTGGATCTTCCGCATTATCTTCTGTTGTGCTTGACTCTCTTTTCGCATCGGTAGGACGTGAAAATCTATAAACCTCAACAATGACAGGTTTTAAAAGGTTTGATCGCGATGGGGGCGCGTGTTCACAAAGCGCCACGTGGAATAAGAGCCTTTCATATGCAAATTCTAACAAACAAATTTGAATGTAGATTTTCTTCAACATGTGTGATCTCGCATAAACGAGAAGTCTACGATCGTTGTCTTGATAACAAAATTACTTCAAAAAAAAACTTGTTGGTGACATTACAGCATTGCTTTTGAGACTGAGTGAACATGAACTGCCATTTGACAGTGATTTTCGTTTTATGTTCACTTCCGATACCAGCAAATGGCCGCCATTTGCAATTTTGGCTCAGCGGCTTTGAATGTTTTTACGATGACCTGATTGAAAATACAGAGTGTTCTTTGGAATACGCGCCAATTACTGGAGCTGATCCGCGGGTTGATGTCTACATCGAAGACCCGGAAGGCAGCATTATCTACAGGGAAGAGAAGAAAGACTACGATCTACACAAATTCACTACCACAAAGAATGGAACCTACACCATTTGCTTCAGTAATGTATTTGAATTCTCCATCGGTGAAAACCTTGTTTACTTCGATTTTGTGAAAGGCGACGAGGATGCCTTGGGCTACGAAGGGATAACTGGGACCCAGACAGCTTTGACGCACTTTGAGAAATCGTGTTTTAATATCCACGAGAACTTTAATTTGGTTGAGAAATACCAGAATTATTATAGACTAAGAGAATCTAATGGCCGTTTGGCCGCAGAATATCTCTTACAGCGGGTTCAGTGGTGGTCTATAGGACAGTCTGTCGTCATCGTTTCTTTGGGAATTATTCAAGTCTTTATTTTGCGGAGATTTTTCACTGTTCCGAGAGAGGAACTGTAAATGACATACTGCTCGGACATTTTCACTGTTTTAAGAAAGGAACTGTAAGCATGACTGTTACAGAATAATGGAGGATTATTATAAACAATTTTACCGGCATTTGGAAAAGATTGGTCCTGGTGTTTTACGTAAATGTGGGAGAGACGATCTTATAAGGCTGAAAAAAAGTTTTGATTTAAATTAATTTATTCAGAGTTATTTATTACAATTTCCAGACTGAAAGTGGGAATCAGTTATTTATAATTAACTTCAAATAGAAGAAAGCTTAAAAGTACGTTTTGTGAAAAAGCAACACGGTAAATTTGCATGATATTACATCGATTACTACTAAAGTAAGAATTCGATAAAATGGCGAACGTGCTGTGAAGATCAGAAACATTCTTGTGAAGAGCTGAAACCATAAATTATACTAGGAAGGGGTTAGGAAACAATATATTTAAGCAGGAATAAGTCAATTTTCGCAAGTACTATCAGGTTACGTTGTATTCATTGATGAGGCGCAGTCAGAAATGATGTTGGGTATACTTTGTTATAATAATGTATAGCATATCTTATAGAACATTTTATTTTCGTTTGAAATTGCTTTCACTATTGAAACCTTTCACTCCCAAGATTTTCCAAAATCACAGTCCAGGAAATAAACATCAAAATTTAATTCACAAATAATACAGAGAAGTAAATAGTAACAGGTTAAAGTGCGGCTGAGATAATTTTCTCATTATTAGATTCGACCACAAGTTGAAAAGTTAGAACTACATAAATACGTTTTCAGGTCTTGCTCTGGGAGTGAAAGGTATAAAACCCCAAATCGTCTATTTGATCTTCCTCTGATCTAGGAGAGGGTAATTTTATCGGGGGCCATTTATGGCTCCAAACTGTGCACATGACCAACAAGGTTTTCTTCAGAATTTCAAAATTTTCATATAAATGTCATTTCGTTAGAGGAGAGAATTCGAGAGAAAATGTATGTATACCGGTTAAGAAAATTAAAAGGTTATTAATTATTGAGGAACTGAAATACCCCGTGAAGGATAACTTACACTAAAACGTGGAGGGTGTTTGTAGAAGGATAATCGAAATCAACTTGAATATGATAATAGTGATGACGACAGCGCCATATGGTTATAATATGATTACATACCTTAACATACTGTGTAAACGGCGGACGTGATAACAATGAACTCGTCATTTTCTCAGTCGATATACGGGAGAACATTTTAAAATCTGAAGCCGGGATAAGGTGTTATGATGGCAGTCAATCCTGTGTTGTACGGGTAAAGGTAAGGTAGGTAAAGGCTCATACGGGCCAAAGGCCAACACGACCGGAGTTTATTTCTGGTTTCCGTAGTATGAAGCAAGGCTAGGAGTATTGCTACTCCCCCCTAAACGGCATACTAGTCGATCGCAGGGTTGCCCCCAGCAGTATGTCGCAGGTACCTCTTTATACGCTTGGGTGAAGAGAGACAAAGAAGAGTAAAGTTCCTTGTCTAAGGGAACAACGCGACGAGCAGGCTTTTAAAACCCCGGACCTCCAGTTCCAGAGTTCGAAGTGTTAACCGCTCGGCCACACACGCCTCCACACTGTTGTACAGGACTTACTGTAAACTAGACCTTCATTAACTGGCCATTCTTGCTTATTCCTTTTGGTTCATAGCTTAATTTTATTGCCTTTCCCTTTATTTAACCATCTCTTCGTTCCCTTGATCCGTAAGGGTATGCATCAAACACCACGACCTGCTTTTATGTTTGAGCTCTGTAATTCTTTTCTTGCTTCGTAAGGGGAATAAAAAAGAGTGAAAAATTGGCGTCCCTGATTTTAGTGCAGCATTTGTTTCGATAGATGCATCGTTTATATATGTGGTAGATATTTTTTTATCTCACGTATCTCACGTTTCCTTTGTTTTTGGGTATGTTAATCTATGCTAATAAAGTTTAAACAAAGGAAAAATAAAATTTCCTGAGATGAAAAAATTAACTACAACATATATAAATCACCGGGTCAACTTATCTTGTAACAGTTCATTTCACCAGTCCAGTCAAAAGTGTACCTTTTTTAAAAATTGGTCATATTAGGGCTTCAATAAGTTATTCATGAGTCATTTCTTGTCCCCTAAAAGGCTAAGCGGCGCTGGTGTTATCCACATTTCTCTCCTAACCATACAAAACGTATGCGATAGACCGAGGGAACGTATCAAGGTTTATGAATAGTTGGGATACATGTGCTCGTGATATATATGTCTGCTATAGTGGTGATACTAATACATGTAGGAAGCAAATCCCACACTCCGACTCGCTTGAAATGTCACTTTCTATCAGCTCATGGATAAAAAGCGGAGAAAAACCGAAGCCTAATCAACAAGTGCCAAGTTTCTCGACAATATTGCTGGTTTATACATTATTAGGGGCCATGGGCGTGGCCATGTTGTGGTCAAGAACAAATCCGTTTCTCAACCTCGCTCCCAGGTTCTCTCTCCTACTCTGGGAACTGAACTCCACTTTCATGTAAATTCTTCTAGAAAAGATTCTATTGTATTGATAAACAACATGGCCGCCTTGTCACGTGGATGCAAACCAAGATTAAGGTGGGGGAATAAACAAAAAAAAGATATATTTGATAATCCTTTAACTTCTGAATATTGCTGCCATGGTCACTCCAGATTACGGGGACAGGAACTGAAGAGGCTCGCAGCAACTTATCTAAACAAGTACCATGAGAAACAAGTAAGTGTTAGCAAACACTGGTACGTTGTTGTTGAGCTAGTATGTTTTTGTTTTTTTTTAGTTTTAGTTGGTATTTTGTGTGTGTTATCTCTTCTGTCAATATTTAGTACATTTCCCAGTTGTTATATTTAATATTTTTGTTCAATTTATCTCATAATATGTAGATAATTTTTATCCTATTTCTGTATTTATATTCGGTAATTTTATTCATATTGTGGCTGAAAAGACCATATAACTAGGGAACCGGAATAAACGTAGATGACAACTCGACGGTGGTGCTATATCTAATGCCCTTACAGCAAACCAAACCCCTTTGGTGCAGTCATACTTATCAACCAAACCACATCACGAAAGCTTGTGTAAATTGTTCGGTGCTTGACAGAGGTCTACCTATTCAGCTGAAAGCAATACTGTTGAACCTCTCCATGTCGACAGTTCCATCAGAATACGGACACATCTTCCATACTGATGGACTGTTCTTTTGGTCCCAAAGACACCAAACTTCATGCACTCCCTTCGTCCATATGACGGACATCTCTATAATGAGGACACTTTATATCCCTTTGTGTTCACATTGAGAAGTTTAGACTGTATGTAGAAAATCTTCTTAAGGCTCCATAGGTGGTCCGTGGTCTTAAATTTACGACCAATGCCGGAATCACGCGTTCTTACAGTGCTGTTTACTTTTCCGTAAAAGTTGGTTTTAACGTTTGCGTCGGGTGGATGAAATCCTTATACCTGACCATTCGTTTGGAAGCTCTTCGGAAAAATAATGGCTACGCTACTAATGGAAACTGTTGCTCAACCCCTCTACTAGTTACCAACGCAAACCAAACTTCATTTGTTCAGTCATACTTACTTATTACTCTTAACCCATCCGCGAAAGGCTGGGTAAATTGTTGTGTGCTCCAGAGAGGTTTGCTTATTCAACTGAGAGCAATACTGTTGAATTGCTCCTTATGGACAGCTTCAGCGCAATACGGACACCTCTCTATTAGGGACAGTTCTTTTGGACCTACAGATACCAAACTTCATGTATTCCCTATATCCATATGACGGACATCTCTCAAACAGTAACGAAGAGACTTAATATCCCTTTGTGCTCAAATTGAGAAGTTTCAAAATTCTTTATAAGGGACAGTTAATTTTGTCCCAAAGACACCAAACTTCATGCACTCGCCGTTACATCCATATGGTGGACATCTTTGTAAGGAGGACACTTTGATCCTTTGTGCACATATCAAGGACTAGATTTACAAACTTTCTATAGGGCTCTTTAAGGTGGTTCGTAGTTCGTGGTCTCGGATATAAATCTAAGTCCACTAAATTGCGCGTTGGTGCAGTGCTGTTAGTTTTTCCGTATAAGTTGGCTTTAACGTTTGCGTCGGGTAGGATGAAATCCTTACGCCTGACCATTCGTTTGGAAGCCCTTCACAAAAATAACGGCTACGCTATACAAGGGAAAACTGTTTCTTTCTTCCAGTTATCGTATACATGTATTTTTAATAAAGAAATCATAGCTTAGAATTAAATGATTTTTATATATGCCTTCAAGAAACTATGCTGTATATGCTGTTACTGTTTACCAGCTGCTCTGTTTTAATTAAAAACCCACTGCTATGAAATACATAATGGTTTTTTTAAATAACTTTGTTACATCGTAGCGTAACAGTATAAGTTTATCTACCAACTGTTACAGAAGACATCACGATTTTCTAGACCTTCATGACGTTAAGACCTAATGTCACAAGGTGCGAACAGTTCAGTTTTTGTTTACAAGTTGCTCTATTGCGAATATCCCTCATGAAACTCTAAACGTTCTTCAACATGCTTTTTATCTTCTCGTTGCTGGTGATGTTCATAAATTTATTGCCATCCGGATCTTCACCATCAGGGTCTGCGCCCTGAGAAGTAAAATATGTCAAAATTCAGGTTTTATCCGCGCGAGTATTTTTAACAGTTTTGAGCCGACGAATCGGGAAATAAACCTTAATATTTGTTGCCGCGGCTAACGGTAACTGTTCGGAACACATAGCTTAAATAAGATTTTTATATCTTGGAAGCACCCACCACGCGCCCTAGACATCTGTAGTTCTTGAGCATCAAAATAAAACTTGATTTCCCCTATTTAGGGTTCCTCCTCATTACAGTTATTGCAAACTCACCATTTGAAGCAAATATTGAACAACCTCTTCGTTATTGTCCAGCACTGCGTAATATAGAGGTGAGCAGTCATCTTCGTCAGATAGCTGCAAAATAATTAAAGCTTTATTGTCAATGAGAATATTGACCTTTAAATTCACCCAATAGCAAACAGAAGCATCGCCTCATTTCAAGCTAATCCCGCATATATTGAGAAGGATCTTAATTAAATGTCGACGTATTATTATTCCTACTGTCACGTGTCAGACGCTGTCTATTAGACGGACACCTTTCTAGGGCCAATATCCGCGGTTGGACAGAGCGATTTTCGTATGACCTTGAAACATGGTTTCGGTAATCGTTCGTTATTTGTTTTATCAGCCAATGGATGAAAAGATCAAAACATGGACTCTTCGTTTTCCCGCCAAAACCCTAATATGGACAGGCCATTGTTCGATTGGCCAGTTATGTTGCAGTATGACGTCAAAGCGAAATATCGATTTACTTTTAGAAAGTTCTCGGGCATGAAGTTTTTTCACCCGAACCACGCGCGTTTGTATTTGTTGGATAAACCAATCAAATCGCTCTATTTCAGTTCATTTGTTGTTTTTGTTTTGTTCGCGCGTTTCCATTTCAAGGTCATACGAAAATCCCTTTAGCCTCCGCTGAGTTTCGTTTGTTTGCCTATGTCTAAGCTCTGTGGAGTGAACACCGCTCTAAGGTAACATCAGTGGTTCACTCTCTCTTGAGTGTCCCCGATAGTTTTTTCGGGATCCGGGATTTCCCTTATTTGAAGCTCGGGATTTGGGATTGTCCTTACTTGAAAAGCGGGATTTGAGATTGAACGAATGCGCGGGAGGTGGAATACCAAAAATGACCCTCGGGGTTACGGGAGTGCCTGAAATTTTGGGTCGGGATTACGGGATTGAAGAAAGCTATTGGGGACCCTCTCTCTTGTCTTAAGCCCTCTTAGGTAGACATCATTGGTTTTCTAGTGTGAGCCGAGTTTTATCTGGTCAGGGGTTTGTCTATAATTAATCTTTCTGTAATAAAGCGAACATCAAAGTCACGCGGTGCCCTCTAAGACTCATTTGTGTGGTGTCTTTTTGTACCAAGACTCTTCATACAGCATTCACCACCCTAAGGCGAACGGATGATCTCAGCTGAGTTTCATTCCTTTATTTCTAACTTTAGGGTCCAACTCTCCTAGAGTGTTAGACTTAGCAAAGAGAGCTCACTGCTGTAACTACTAAACGTCATTTAAAATATGCTTTGAAAGTACTGTGCCTCTTTTTAGTATCATGGCATAGTTGAAAGATTTGTTAGCATTCTATCATTGTATGGTTCATAGAGAAATAGCTGACCCAATAGCTTTCTCTAAACGAACGTTACTACGGGAAGGTATCCAAGTGTCTCGCTTGGTTTATTAGTTGATAACGTGATTTTAGCAAAGTCTCATAATAAATGCATTATTTATTTTGATGCTGAAAAGTAAGGAGTTAGGTCCTGTTTATCCCAGGAATCTCCAAGAAATACAATATGTTTTTAAAAGAGTCTAGGTGAAAAAAAATGTTTGACAGAAATGTAGTAAGGATTTCATCCGTCAGTGACGCTATATGTTTCATCCATCCAAGTTAATGCATCAGTAATTAGGTAACATATTTCACTTTAGTGACATCTATAATTAATTAATCACTGATCGTCGGTGATAGACATAGATTGTAAGTCGTTAAATGTTCCTTTGAAAGCTAACGTGAACTGATAGGAACCAATTTGAATCTATGGCTCCTGCCGTAGTTAACAGTGCATTTGAATAAGAAATTGCCTTTAAGAAATTTTGTCTGTTTAGAGTCATGTTGACAAAATAATTGCCCTATTTACAAGATCAAAAGTTTCATTTTTTCCGTCAATTTGTGTTTTCTTTTACTTCAAAATACTGTTCAAAGTTCTCGGCGGGGTAACTTCTTATCAATTATCGCCGAATTAATCCCCCTATCAAAGGCACGACACTAAGATCATTGCTGTTTAGACAGAACCATAAGTGGTCGCTGTTGCGTTTACTGTTTCTAAAGCTTTGCAAATGAACTCTAGTAAAAAACTTACGTTTACGTCCGCGCCTTTGGCTACAAGATATTTCATCACGTCCATCTTGCCAGCCTGTATAGCAATGTGAAGGGGGCTGCGTCCATGTTGAATGGGTGTGTTTACCTGGCTACCCTAAGCATAGAGAAAAAAAGTCTAAATCGCGTCACGGCAGTTTTTTTTTTAGATATTTAGTTGGTAACCAAGGATTTTAACATGCAACGCCCAAAGATTTGATTTATTGTATACACAGCGCAATCAAAAAAGCAATCGTCGTCTCAAGATTACTTCACATATTCTTGAATACACCTTGTGTTTTAACTGATAATAGTATTGTCTTTATCAAAACCAATTGATTTGTTATAGACAGGAAAAGAAGTATAAATGTTTAACTCAGTAACAATAAAATCCGCCATTCGAAATAACGTTACCGCTGCTTAAATCCTGAAGATAGACAACAAAGTGATTTAAAATGCATGGTCATAAAACTTACTGGTCTGGCGAATTTTTCCTTCACCACCTCTAAATTGCCTGATCTAATCGCTGTTACCAAAATGCTCATTTCTTCTTAAAGAATCTCTTCTACTTTTAAGATAAACAACTCGTGAACTGTTGCACGCGTCAAGTAATTGAGTATTTCAAACAATGAGTAGGCAAATGCAAGACTGACCCCCAGTCACGTGGTGGTTAGAGCTTCGAAAAACAAGGAAGGGGATCTAGTGTGACTGTGTCACATGTGCGAAGCATTTATTTTATTGCAGCGATGTGGGCTATGCTTAATTGAGAAATAGTCTGAATTACTAAGCTGGTAATGCCCAGATTAGTCTGAAACATTTCGGGATTGGACCCGTTTACATTTTATACACGATTTTTTTCGGATGTGCCTCTGAAGACGTTTGGGAAGATTACAATAACATTTTCACTCCCATATTTCGCTTTCAAAATTCAACAAAACGTGCGCAACCGTCTCATTAATGTGTTTTCGAAAAAGAAAAGTTGAAGCGAATACACCGCGCTCAATAGTAACGTGAAGTTACCGACGTTTTCTGTTTGGAAATCAAAGCTTAGTAGTAAATTTTAAGCCAGCAACAGGAATAAAACACATGAGGCTTTATGTGATTATCCAAACAGAGGAGCGGGCTTGGGCGTAGTACATTTAAGAAGGCAAATTTCTGGATTCAAGTCTTATGATGCGTGCTGAGAATTCGCTGAATTCGGCTGTCTTTACAAACTAGTTGGAATAGGATTTAACAGGTTTATCGAAGTAAACCGTTGAGAGAGCTATTTGTGAGTTAGTTGTAGTGAGTTACTACACGTTCAACAAAGTTTTGTCTGGCATAGAATCGAAAACCTGTCTCACTGTCCAGTCTTTGCCTAATCCAGAATATGTTTACGATTTTATCCCTTTCCTGTTAGGTTTTTTCTGTCCTCTGTTAGTTTTGTCAGTTACGAATTTTAAAGTTCAACTTGCTACTCTTGAACATAGTCATGAAGTATATTTGAGAAATACACGCGAAACGAGATTTTTAGTACTCTTTTACTATAAAGATTTAAAAAACTGGATAGCCTTCATCGCGCCTTGGATCACTATTAGGGTCTCTCTCTCTCCCTCTCCCCACTCCCTCTCTCTTTATTTTTCTTTGCTTTTAATTTTTAGCCCGGTGGGAATGGCTCGACAGTAAACCTTCTTGACTCAAAAGGGGTTATGTACTTCATTCGATGCCCTAAGAATGTCTCATTTTGATCTCTGGATGCCACGTTTTTCAGGAACTCTTACATGTCAATGTATATGTAGCGTTTCAATATACGGATGAGCGTGTCAATCGATTTTCATGATGGATGATTAATTGTCGGGTTCCTGCGGTACCTTGAATGAAAACAGGTTTTGCTAAATTAACTACATGTCCCCTTTCTAGTATAGTTAATTTTGTTTCACAAATAAGCATGTTCTTGTAAAGTGCATTTGGAAAATATTGCGAAACTTTAAAAACATGGTGGTCTAATGGTAACATACTCACATGCTTGTAAAGAAAAGTTGCGAAATACTGAAAACCTTATTGTTCATAAGGGGCATTATGACGGATTAATTAAAACGTCGACACATAAGTGCATTGCCTTTGGTGGTATATTACCTATTATATTTACATTTCGCTACTTTCGACATTTTATAATTAATGTTTTTCACAAACAGGTATGTGTTAAGTACATTTATAAAACGTTGCGAAACTTTTAAAACATGGTGGGATAACGTGCACATGCTTGTTAGAAAAAGTTGCGAAATACTAAAAAACTTTGTGGTCTTAAGGGGCACACGATGAAATTAATTTTAAAACGTCAAAACTTAAATGCATTACCTGTGATGGAAAATTGTATGGTATATGCATAGTCTTTTGATATTTTATAAGCACGTGCAATAGTGTTGTTCGGTAACAACAACTCACGGGGTTGGTATTAATTAGTAGCCGAATATTTTTTATCATTACCAGACAACAACTTTATTGTATCTTCTACGTTGTATTGCAAGTCTTTGCTTTACTATTTTTTCTTTACGCTGATTAGATCGGATATTCTGAAGTAACCTACACCGTGTGTACCGTATAGATGAAAGAATAAATAACTAGATAATATCAATGATTGTAGATTAGACTATCAACAGAAGTTCGAAATTTCTTATTTATACATCAGACATTCTTTCACGGATAAAAATAGCAACATATCGGAATCTGTAAGTATTGCTTCCTTTCTAGTTTTTACTGTCTATTTTAGGTGCGTTGTTCTTTTATTTGGTACAGCCTGTAGTTAAAAAACACCATATGTTTAGAATACGCACGCTTTTTAATCATTTTTCTGTTAAGAGGAGCGGTCTGAAATAGGGTAAGGTCTCCGCAAGTTTGTCACAGAGCCCTACCCGAATTTTCAGGAGTGACTCCCAAGACACAAGCCCATAAAACTTAACAAAGGTGCGGAGAGAAGCTCTCATTAAAGGAGCACGCCTTCTTCCTCATTTCTCTCATATCCTCTCTCACGCTTATTTAGCCCAACAGCGCACTCAGCAAGTTTATTTTTTTCTTTCATAGTTGTAATCACACTTTTCTAATTGCGTGACAGTTAACTGAATTACATTCCGGTTGAAGTTTTGTAACATAGTTTTTATGAATCGCAAGTATTATATAGTGAAAAGAAATTATTTCAACATGTATACATCTTAGTCTTTTTCATTAAATCTATTTAATTTGGTTTCCCTTTAATGATCAGTTCCTCAATAAAACTACCAAATGGATGCCTGAAGAAGAATATAAATACATATACTACATACAGTTTCAAAGGACTATGTCCATGAATTAATTGTAACAGTCGGCTTCGTTTAAGCCCAAGTTAGGAGTTATTTTACAAGAATCCCCCTTGCATTTTCAAGAATTTAACATCTTTATCCACATGACCATTTACATTAATGAACTTACGCAACAGGACGGGAGAGGAAAGAAGACGGCAAACCTTGTGTGACAAGCATGACAATAATTTTGTTTGAAACAACTTCACTTTCCTTTAAACAGATCTTTTTGTAAAGGACCAGAAAACATTGGTATTAAGTGATGATCGCGAAAAAACACGCAAGTAATAGCCCTGTCATGTTTGTCACATACAAGCGTTTTGCCGTCCTCTTCTTCCCGCCGTCCTGTTACGTAAACTCACTATTGACGGAATTATAGACCATTAGCCGATTCACTAAGAACCTTGCCGCAGTGGGCGCAAAACTTATCAAAAACGGTTATTTTGTGTCCACATCTGCTACAGAAACGGGTCATGGCAAGTCCACAAGCCCTCGACTCGGTATTGTATGGGGCATGAGCAATAGGAGAAAACTTAAACGCCATTTCCGGTTTGGGCTTCACTAGAAGTGGTGGCGGAAGTGGTGATGCTGGGTAAAGCCGCGTTGGGGAACATGCATGAGTGCTGGTTAACGGTCTTGTGATGACGTTGCGAGTCATAGGACCATGAAGGAATGGAGAGGCATGACTGACCGCTGAAAATCCGAAGCCTCCCAACGCCCTCACCTTACTTCCCCTAGACTCCTGAGTAGACAGCAGCATTTCTATGGACTCCACCACGCTACCATGGCAACTTTGCAGGATATGTTCTAGTGTGGTCATGTTGTGGTGCGGGAAGAGTTTACTGAGGAGCTCCATTGGAGGGTGCCTGAGTGATAGAGCGCTTAATTCCTTTGATAGCCAGGGATATTGATACTCGTGTGGTCTATCATATAGGCTTTCTTGAAGATACTTTCCGTTTGAATTGACGCTCTCTTGATCTGGTGTTTTTCTCGCTTGTGGAGAGCTAACAGGGCTTGTCATGGCAGGTCTTTCCCCTCCATGTTCACGCGGCTCCCTCTTCACGTCAAGATCTGGAGATAGGGCAGTCCTTTTAGGGCTTGGGTTCCCGTCCTCGACCTCTTCTGAGAACGAATTGCATCTTTTCAAGGATTCTGTGAATGGAAGTGGTGAAAATGGAATGGAATTCTCGTGAAACTGCGCTACAATAATCTATCAATCAATGGGTTTTGGAAACGCTACTGGAACGCAGTTTGGAATTAACAATGACCCTCGACATTTGAACTGCTTAGCAGTGATTTCCTTAAGCGTGCAATTGAGGAAGAGAAGAAAAAGTGTTCCCCATGGTTTCGCGTGCCGTACGGGGTTCGGAGAAGAAACGACTGTAACACAGCCTATATAACGCTAATTGAGACAATGTGAAAACCAGCTTGTGAGAGTGGGAGCGGGAGTTGGGCTCGGGAATATTTGCACAACATACCACCAGGCCTCTCGTTGCTGCGAACTTGGTGTGCTAGTCAATGGTACGAATTAAAGCGTGAAAGTGAGCTTTAAAAGAGTACTCACCTGAGCTGGGTGTAATTTCGGTTATCCTAGGTTCTAAGTGACTCATATTTGCCTGAGCGGGGTGATGATAAAAATGATGACGATGATTGCTTGGAAATGCTAGAAAAATAGAACGTCGTTAATTCAGGAGCATTGTGGAATTGTCAGCACAGTATAATATACTTATCTCAACTTTTAGACCATCACCTTTTCAGTGCTATTTGACAGCAACAGTCACATAATTTTCTTTCCAAAAAAGTTTGGTGAGAAAATCCCTGATAGGAAATGCAAAACATGCAGTGTTTTTTCTAAATCCCACACTTGCTTTGTGTTGTCCTTGTGTTATTCTTCATGGTTAATTTTCAGTGACCTTTCAGCCACAACAAAATACAGTTGACTACTTAAAAACCGGTCACCTATTTCGTTTGTTTTTATTAACCAACTGTTATTTAACGGGGGAGCGTCCAAGTATTATCCACCAGCCAAAGAAGGTAAAATATCGCTTGCCCTTTATATTATCCAAGGATTTATGGTGGTGATCAGGGTCCTTCATATGTTGTGGAGACAGGAGACAAAGTTTGTAAACCTATTTGTAAAAGGGAAATTAATTTTGAACGCATCCTACGATCTATCCTGCAACCCCCAACCGTACAACGCACAAGAAAATTTGAACTTGAATTGTTTTACCTGCTAAACCATTGGCCTGAAACACCATGGAGTATGTCAATCGAGCATTTTCCAGTTCTCGTTGATATTTAGCTCTTAACTCAGCTCCTTTACGCTGTTGCCTGAGTAACGCAACCCGCGCAGCTGTCACACGTTGTCTCTCAGTGATCAGTTGGCATTTTGCGCATGTACAGTCTCGCCAGCGGCAGTAATGTTTGTGACCCTTGAGCCATGACACGGTGCCATGCGTACGGCAGCGGGCGCATTTCGGGACTCTGTGGTGCAAGGTGGGGGAATCACTTGATTCCTCTTCTTGATTCTCTTGATCGGATTCTTTTGGGTCACTCATTTTCCTAGGTGAAAAGAAAAAATGTTAAAAGGTAATCGAAACGACGCTTTCTTAGAAGGAAAGAGGAATGATTTATTCGACCATCTAATTTGTGATGGAAACATAAACTAGTTTTAAGAAAGTATTTTTTTCCCACCCTTTGGTGATTATTGGTAAACCCATTGAGATACTTCTTGTCTGAACTATGTAGATTAACAAAGTCTTTGGGTTTAAATGATAATAAAATAATAAGCAATAATTTAGCCATCTTAATAAATACAATCTAACGCTAAAGGTACGTTTAATTTTTGAAATTCAGATTTGGATTTTCAAACTCCAATTCCGAACACCAAAATAAATTCCAAAACGGATTTTGTTAAATAGCAATCCGTTTGCAACATTGTTTTTCAATTAACCGATCCTACAATACCTTAGATCACAGGATTTATTCAGAGCAAGAACAAAGCAATCGGGAAATCCAGTTTTAATTTCCAATCCGCAAGCGAATCCTTAAAACATATTGCTTGAATAGTTCAGTTTCTAGAGTTAAAATGCGTCTAAGAATGCTTCTCACCGAGCCACTCCAAAGTAAATAAGGCGGAAAATCCACCTTTGCGTATTATTAATAGACTGAGGAGGCCTTATACCTTTAGGGTGTCCCTGCATGTGTTACAGACCCTACCTCACGTTTATCGTCCAATATAATTATTCAAAACTCTTGTTACACTTGTAAAATGACTGTATAACATACAAAATTCGCCGGTATTTCAGACTTACCAATTATTTTAAAGTAAACATCTGTCGGCTAGAAAGAGTTTCCTCGCACACTAGGAAGACAATCATCATTGTGCCATTCGGTGCTACTGATTGAACGTGTGTCATCATTGCTATAGATATGGACTAGGAAACCCTATTCATCCTTGCTCGACTTAGAAACCCGTACAAGAAGGAATACATGTCAATAATTTATTAGACAAAGATTGGGCTCGAGAAGAGGAAAAATCTTAATCATCGAGGCAAAAAATGACAAACAGCATTAGCTAGGCTATAGATGACAAACCCTACTATGTAGCACTCTAAAAAACAACGTGTTGCCGGCTGTAAATGGGGAACTTTTCCTGAGATACGTGAGGAATTTTTGTATTGGAATAAAAACTCAGTAGTATGGTTACTTGGTGAAAACTATTTTGTTGTATACGTCTCTTGAATAATAATCAAATAGATACGCTTTTGGATTGTCGTGATGAGTGGAAGAGGGACGCCGGGTTAATGTATGTGTTCCAGTAAAACCTTATATATTAAGAGAATGATAGTTTCTAGAATCGTACAAGTAAGCAAATAAACAAGACGTTGCTTACAACTTTAGTAGATTTCATTTTTATTAGCTGAGGCGTGGTTGTAATCAGAAAGTCTGTCTAAAAGACTGAACAACGTATTAGCGAGAGTGATGTACATTCGGGCAGAAAATATCACATCAAGGTTTTTAACTTGGCATGTTGTAACTTGCTGGTAATGATGCAGTTTTAGCGTGCTTTTAAAATGCAACTTATTAGATCCAATTTGCGTATTGCCTCGCTACAAAGAGTGAAAACCAGTAAGATAATGTGCATTAATGTTCATCAGGTACAAGAAGTTTTAGAATAATTTCATCAACCGTACCAGCTAGTATAGCAACATAATTTCAGTTTGGTAGCCGTAAAATTGCCAGTTTTTTACAAATTAAGAGCCTGGATGTACAAATTTACATTGCGTGTTTCTAAATTAACACTTGAGAAAATAACGCGGTAATTACGTAGATCTGAGGTAACTGTTTCTGTTCAACTTACTTGTGTAGTCGAAGATTCTTATTTTCTCACGGCAAAGGACCTTTGTCACACTTCCTTGCACCACCAAAGATTTCATTGAGTTTGGCTCACAAGTCGCAAATTACATTAACGATGAAGGTGCATATAAAGCGAAAGGCAAACAATATTTTCCCCGTTCACGATCAACACGGTTTTTAACCGGAAAAGATAGTTGTGGTGGTAAAAGTAAAATTTACGAACTCCATTTTAAAAATTGTGAAATGCGACGAACCGTCTTTTAACCCTTTTTACTTATTTTTGTGAATTTATCTGAAAATATGCGACTAAAAGTTAGGAAAATTCCAAAAAATTTGAATCATACCTTTACAGTTTTCCCTCCTTTCTGATCATAAAACTTTAACGGTGAAAAGACGTCTTGTTAACGAGCCGAGAAAGAACTAGGCAATTTGAGGTTCTTGCGCTCTCTTTGTTGATTTTAAATAGTTACCGATGCAACAACCAGATATTTAAGGGAGGAGCCACGTCCATTAGCGAGTACTGGTGGATGGGTATAGGGTTACAAAGTAGGTGCGACTTTACATTTTGTTTTATTCAACATCTGCCGTCTAAAAATGCAACTTCCAAGGAAAGGTACCTTTCTGTTATATTGTTTCAAGTATTCTAGCGCTTAAATGGCATCGATTGCGAAATAAATACTGTGAGGAAAATACAATTGTAACTCGACCATATATGTATTTCATTTTAACATTAACCAAGCTAAATAGTTGTTATTTTGAGACATTTGTCAATAAATTCAGAGAAAAGGTTAAGGTCCGTTTTCTTTTTGCTCGGAGATGCTTTTGTGTGTGACAATATGACTGAGGTGCTAGTGGTTGTCTAGTAAAATCATTTAATAACTTCAGACATCTGTTATGAAAACAAAAGAAATTGCTCCCTTTAATATCAGTAAAACTTTATTAGCATCTTTTCTGGCGGCTCTGGTAATTGTTAGCACCGTTTCATTGCATTTTTTTCGAAACAATTTCAAGTGGTGTGTTTAGTGTGTTCAAATGCTCAATAAAGCAATTTCCCGTAACCTTCTTTCCAACTTAATAAGGAAGTCTTTATTCAATTCGCTGCTTTACCTATCTTTGAACTGAGTTAACTCATTGTTAATGGCAATAACATTTGTATGCAACCAAGACAGATAAGAATAAGACAGGTGTAAAACACCGTCAAATTAGGACAATTATTTCATCTCTTAAGTGCCTCTAGCGACATTTCCAGCACCAGTCCGTTGTATTGACTCATGTTTACCTTTGTTATTGTTAAGTACCGCGAAAAGAAAAAAGCATGACGGTGAATTAGCATGACTATAGGAACAAGAAGGCCATTCGCTTCCACAACAAGTCGCGTCGCGAAAAACTTGAAATGACCTGACATCCTTGTGGTTTGTAAAACGATATTCACGGTATAAGAATCGAAATAAAGGGAACCTGTAGCTGTGCAGTGATAATGCACCAGCAGGAATTGTATCCAAGCAATCCTATCATGAACCTCAGTTTTTCATAACAACTCAGTGTGACAACTGAACATCCGCTCTCTTTAAAATTATGTCGGACAGATAGCACCCGGCCCTTTCGCTTGTGGAGCAGCAACAGAAACATCAGTGAATCGTCATTAAGTTTTCTGGAGCGTACATGACTTAATGCTAAGTACTAGTTGTATGTTTCGACAATATTGAATTACTGACGTAAATTTGAAAATCTTACTGTCTTTTTTTGAAGTTTTCGGTTAAACACGCGACTCCCACGTCGTACAAAATGTAAACAAAAATATTTGTGAAAATAGTCATTTCATCGAGATAGCCAGTAGTATTTTAGACCAAGTTGTTCTGTGGAACTTTCATTAACTTGTTTCTATTTATGGCGCTCACTGCTTCGTGATACTTTTTTGATGAAGCTTTTTACTGATTAAGTCAAGTATGTGGTATTGAATCGTTTAAATTGCATTTTTCAAGGTATATAGAATAGACTAAGTATGTACTTGCAATCCTGAATTAATGAAAACAAAAATGAAAGGTTTCGAAGGAAAGCATAAAAACACTAATTAATTTTAGAAATTAAAAAAAAAGGAAAGTAAGACGAGACACCAATAGAGGATCTGTGAAGGTTAAATGAGTATCTGTCCATGATGAGGACTACTAATATCCCTAATTGTCCTTTGGCTCAAATTATTATTGGGGCTATACTATCCTTGTCCATAATGCCAATACTGTTTGGTGTATATTGGGCTGGAGACAATAGAAGTCTGGAATAAAACTGTGTGTTATATCCCTTGACTTAATATTTTTACGTATAGAACTTGAAGCTATTCTGCTTTATTAGGTTTTGTTTTTTGAGTCTTTACTACAGGCCATCAGGTTACAATGGAGAAGAAAAAATTGCTGATTGATAATACGAATATTTTGAAAAAAATTTGTAACTTAGCGCATTTGACTCGTGGATTATTAGTGTGTTTTTCGAATCCGGATTAGATTTACAATTCAGATTTCGTGTGTTCCATTCCAAACCCAATTCAAACGAAGCAACTGAATTTGCCACACGTTAATCCTGCTCCTTCACTAATGTTGTTAAACGATTCATACAAGAAATCCCTTTTGGATTTTTGTGCTCAATTTGGGCATCTAAAAATCCGGATTAGATCTAAAATCTAATTCGTATTTTCTAAAACAAAAATCCTTTCGAACAAACTTGTCCATTATTATCATTACTTATACAACATCTGTGAAATATTTTCTCCCAGACATCAATGATGCTATTGAAGCTGTAAAAATAAGAATTAAAACATTTTAAAGTCTTCGAATAAGCCAATGACGGATGCTCTAATCACTTACTATGACGTAATTATAACACATAGTCTAATAAAAGGTGCGTACTTATCTGTACACAAAGTGTGAGATATTTTTTATCGAAGACTTAGCTAACGTGTCGCTAACAAATCAAGAATTAAAATAATTCATTAAATTATGTAACCATTATGAGTTTCCCTCCCGCATAGTCAATTTTGAAGATGAGTATTATTCCAAATATGAGTTTGTGGATGGAATGACTTGGATTGTTCTTTTAAGTGAAAACCTCTTTGTCAGCTTCACCAGATACTACTTTTTTTATAGTGAATTTGTTTTGAGTGAATGGGTTACAGTTTGAGGAGACTTGATTATATATGTATAGGCGACTATTGTGGTCCTGATCTATTTCCCCCCAGGACTTTGGCTATTCAGAGAGATATTTTCAAAGAAGTTAGGTTCTTATTTGTTACACAAGTGCTATGCTCTTTTAAGAGATGTATGAAGTTTATGACTCAAAAGCATACAGTGTACACTACATAAATTTCGATTCCTTTTTGGAGAAATTTCTTTACAAAGTAAAAGCGGGGATACACACTTGTCTTTGTAACCCATGTTTCTCCTCTTTTGCGTGAATGAATGTTATCACTGAATTCTTTTCGTAGAAAACAAAGTTTTCACAGAATTGTTTCTATTTATATCTATTCCAGTCTTGGAGATTCAAACACCAGTAGCGCGCGTGCTTCCGGTGTTTAAGATGATCTTGATACTCACCTATGGCCATCAAAACACCTCGTTTCCAATAAATTTGTCGACAGGTGGTATTATTGAGAAAACGGGCAATGTTTTGGTACCCGGCTGATCCGTCCTTGACAGAGTGACAGTTGTGTTAAAGGTTTCAATTTCAAGACAAAACGTTTAGTTTCGACTTTACGAATAACTTCTGGAACACGGTGGACTCCCGATAACTTGAACCTTCTAGGGAAATCGAAAAAATGTTCGAGTTATCGGGAGTTGAAGTAAATATAACCGGAAATAAGCAAATAAGCAAATGGATGGGGAGAGAATGCAATCAAGCAACAAAGTATACAGGGATGGACACTGAATTTGAACAGAAGAGACAAAAAATTGAAAACAGGTTCGAGTTAGCGAGGGTTCACGTTAACGAGAGTCGACTGTACTGTTTTCAAATGAATGGATATCAAGAAAAACCCACGTTTAGTCCAATTCAATTTCAATTCCGCTTCTAACGTTCAACTTAACCACCATTATGCTTAATATCTTAGTAAATGGGTTCATAAAATATGCTGTAACACTGGTTCGGGGCCTGAAATAATATTTTTATGGAAAGCAGAAAAGAATTCCACCTTTCGTAAAAATTAATTTAGAAAGTTTGAGCTAAGGTTAACTCCGCCATAAATGCTGGTGAGCGTATGGAGCTATTCGCTAGTTACGTAACGATATTTGCCTTGGTTGGCTATCCACATGCTTGATAAATTTACATGAACTATAAATATCGTCTTAAAGTCGCACGCGGCAGTTAAGAGACCGTGCCCTCGCCTTCTCTCTTGGGTCGGGGATCAACGCCGTACTAAGTCATGAACTGAGCTATATTCATAGAGCATGGAAACTTTGACGTTAAGCGAGCGCAGTGTAGCACGGCTAATAGAATAACGATCGGCTTAGGCAATCTTCAAGGCTGGAGTAGCCCGGTGAAAAACGGCTGAACTGTGACCTACCTTAATTACGTTAACTTTACAGTTGACGTTGATTGCAAGTGAACGTATTTACTGAATTTCAGTAGGCACAAGAACAGTACCACATTAACTAAGAAATTAGAAGTACCTTTTCCTTGTAAAATATTGTACGATGATATAAGTATTACGTTTACGTTATAGGTTTGTTTCTCTTAATGTTCCCAAACAGCTCTTAATCATACCACCGAACCTCCTCAATGAAATCAATCTCTGCCTTTGAACACAGATATTAGGGGCTTTTTCACATAGAGTATCAGATATGTGACCGTTTAAATTTTGTTCATTAGGCAATCATGGTGGGCTGGTATTCTGATAAGATAGTTTTTCCCATAGAAGACCAACAATATTGGTGGTTCACATTAAAACTTTTGTGGCAATATTTTTGTTCTCAGTGTCCGTGTTTCTCTTTCGACTTTTCATTCAGGGCTTCCTGAGAATCAAAGACTTAAAATGATAACGAAACCAAGTAACCTTAATCAATGCACGTGATATGTTTATTATTTTGAAGAGACAGAACAATAAAACAGGTAACTAGAATGCAGATAACTACCCTCGCCTTGCGAAATAGTTAGCACTATTATAAAGACGGCCTCAGTTTACCACATATCCTGAGCGACCACCTTAATCTATAGTATATTGAAATCAGTTCTTATAAGCGAGATTGTTATCTGTCTGATTCATTTCCCAGACAATCACTATATTTGAAATCTATACATACCACAACCGTGAAATTTAACAAACTCTGGAGAAAAATCTGAATTGAGTGCGAATTTCAATGAGTTCAAACCTTAGGTAGCTTAAGCGTGTATTGAGCAACCTGCTGTCCTTGCATGGCAACACGACCAAGGGGTATCCAAGATGGGGCTTGGGTCAGATTACAAAAAGCCGCTGTTGACTATTAAGGAAACCGTGTTAATATGACACCCCCTGTTATTACAGAAATACTATTTTGGTCTCATAATGTTTGAAATTTAGCTGGCGTTTATTTAGGTGCTTGACACTGCTATCCTATGCCGCCTTGTTAGAAAGCTTGGCTAATATATGGAAGTGGGTATAGCCGATATCTTGGATCCGCCTTATTTGATTACTGTCGTTTTTGATAATCAATAAAATAACGCTGGTCAAAATAAGCTAAAATCAGGATGCCAAAATGCTCGCAATTGGTGGGAAAAACAAACTTTTTGTATTATTTGGTTGAACATGAATTTAAAAACGTGCCGTAAGTTGCTAAGGAAAAGCAAACTAAGTGTCAAATACAGAAAAGTCATCACACGACGCCCCTCATAGAAATTTGCCTTTGACTTTCCAGGCTATTTGCCGTACACTTCTCCGATCGGGGTTTAAAAAACAAAAAACAAAAAAAGAAAACACAAACAACTTTCAATTACCATATACGATTAAGGATTTCAGACCACAGATCTAAAGTTAAAGCCACCTTGTACAGAATAAGAAAAAGAAAAACAGGTAGTACGTATTTCTTGATAAAAACTTTCACGGACTCACAAAAGCTTTCGGCATACCTACAGCATAAAACAAAACTCGGGAAGGTAGTGCTCATTCATCTGATTTGTCCCACTTTAATAACTGATTCCATATTTTTAATTCAGAATCATCTCTGTGTAGTGTATTATACAAATAGCAACACTAGCACTCCTGAAGTGCTGCTAAATAGCTTTCAACTTATTAACGATTTCAGCTTCAGACTCGACAGTCAAATTCACCTGGTATATACGCTTTTCGATACTGCATATTTTTCATTTGGATAACCATAGTTCAGAAGACTTGTTATGAAAGCCGGCAAAAATCAGTCATGAAAACGACGGTACTGCAGTTTATGTTGGGAGCTCCCCGCTGTGCACAATCTTTGGTTTTTTTTTTCAGTTTTCACAGATAATGGTGGGATGTTTCTAGTGTTTATTTGGTTGAGGATGATAAGTATGCTATTGGACGCTGTTTACAGTGAAGTTCAAAAATGCAAAAACATATAACCTGTGAGTTTGGTTGCCCACCCTTCGCCAATGTCGGGCAGTATAGTAACAACTTTTTCAAGGCTTAATTTTATTCAGTGAATTTACCCTCTTGTTTCGATGTTTCAAGATTCATGTGCGGTTATTGATTGATACTTAGTCATGTTTGAAACTACAATAGACAATAATTCTAATCATGGTAATACTGAAATCTAAAGTTTTCAGTTGTAAATTCAGTGTTTCAAACTTATCAAAACTTACTTTATTTACAGTTAGCTTATAATACGAAGTGAAAAATTAAGTGTTTCTTTCGGAAACCCCAGTGTCAGAGGTTGGACGTTACTATCGTGCAAAAAGATCTTCGGTCCTAGAAGTTCAGAAGATAGGGAAGAAGTTCAGTCCATTACCCAATGGACGGAAAAGGTGAATGTGCCACAGGAAACCTTCTTGAATAGCGTAACAAGAAGAAATACAGGGACGTAAGCTTCCTCTCATTAGCTTTCATTTCAATGGTCACTTTTTGAAATATTATCATCCACACACTCCGATGTTGGAACAAATGTACAATAAAATGAGCAGTGCGACTGTTTAGTCGCCATTCATTTGAGTGGCCACAGTATAGGATTTTAACTGCCGTGCAGGACTGAAAACTATCTTAAGCCGACAAAGCACTAGGACCAAGGCCGGAAAGTGTAATTTCCATAAAGTACGTCTAAATTGATAAACTATATGTGAGCATTTCGTGACCCAAAGAGACAAAAGAGTTAAATTATCCCGGAAATTCAGGAGCCATAAATCCCTTGGGTTGACTTATTTATAGGCGAATTAATTTGATAACATCTCAGTCTTCTTTCTCTATAGAGTGAGCTAAAACTTCCTGACACGACCAGCGTGGTGGAAGTAAAAAACAATATTTTCTCTCTCATAATGTAGAACAGTCCAGTGTTTTATTGTTGAAGAACTTAAAACAACATAACTCTTACTCAATTCATATTCTAAACAGTACCTGTATCATGGATATAGTCCCTGTCCGTGATGATGAAGTGTTACGCAATTCCTTTCCTTAATATGCGTCTCCTAGGAACCAAGAAAAGGATCTTCTGAGACATTGTAGAACTGCATGTTGTCGAGATTTTTTGGTTCAATTTTACGCCATCTATGTAAGTTTACTTTATTTGGGGGAAAATCCGTTAACTAAATCAAAAGCAAGCTTCGCACAATGTACATGACCCTCTTCCATCAATCTAGACTAAAATGGGGAACACAATAAATCCCGCCCGTGAACTTAAAACATTAGAAACAACCGCACTAAAGGCCAAAAAGTCTGTCTAGGCGCCGTTAGAACGCCAGGAAAAAGCGGCCGAAAGAAAGATATTCCAACACAAAAGACAGTGTGTATTTAAAGTGGAGTGGTTGGGTTGAAATTGGTCAAATTGGTCAGCTGCCCGGTTTAAGCAGTCAAAATTTTCCTGCCTTTCATTTGCGGTAATTGTTAAACTGGCGTCTGTATGCAGACACGTTTTGTGACCAAAAAACCTTTTAACCACGAATTATTTAGAACAACCAAGGAAGCTATTTATCAATAACAGTTCCGCAGCTTAACAGTCGCAGTTTCTCAATCGATAACCTCGCCCACAAAAGCATTCAGTAAACGTTAATCTTGATCAGCTTATAAGCCATTACAAAGTAATGCAAATTATCCGCCTCAATAATAAATTAAAATAACTCGTCTGGAGACGTACGTGCGTACATTTAGCGGTGAAAATGGCGACAGAAATCTGTGCACCAGTACGGTTTTAAAAAAGGATGAGAGCAAGCGAAGAAAATCACGCAAACACTTTACATTAAATAAAAACTTGAAACGGGAGAAAGCAATTAATACTCGCGAGAAGATTATTAGAAATAGCTTCTGTTTAAACAGCTTTAACGGTTTCTCACCTCTACTAGATGCAATTTTTTTGTTCTTTTTAGTTATCATTATTTCTAGCTGCATCGAAAATAATTTCGTGCATTTTTAATTTTAATGCCTTATTACGTCAGTTAAAATTACTTTTCGATGCTAAAGCGCACCTGAGTGAGTTTAATTGGTGTAAGGCGGAGGATTTGACCTGATCACCGTGTGAATTACGACTACGTGTGAAATGATTGTGTAAAATTAACATTATGCAAGAGGAAATTTCTGTTGTGATCCGAAAAGTAATTTAAATTAGTACGTCGTATTGTTCGCGACTTAAACAAGCGGTGATAGTATTTTTCCTAAATCCGTTTATCGCGAATTTTTTATTATTTTCTTTCCGGTCAAGAAGCCGATTCTCGACCTTAGTTCAGATTAAATATACATTCATCGCCGTTTTATGGAAGATGGATCATTTTATTACATGAGCCGTTATCTTATTTTCAGATTCTTCTTCGATAACATCTCGGAAATTAGTTATAAATATTGTCTCCTCGACGTATAAGTAAGAAAGGATTTGTGAATTTAGCCGGAGCGTTAATTTTAACCTCTGCCTTGCGTTTGCCTAAATTAAGGTAATAACCATCGATAATTAATCACAAGATTCACTCATTTCCTTTATATTTGCAGAAAACAAGCAAATTTCATCTTTGAATTTGTTGTTTAAATTTGTCACGATGAGACCACTGAACATATGCAAACACACCAAGTAATGCGTTTGAACAAAGACAGCTTTTTACACTTAAAGCCGAACACCTAGCAGTCAAGGGATTCGTAGTTAAGGTCTTCACAGTTAGTTGATTACAATAAATCGAAAGCTGTGACTTGGCTTCATTAATCGTGACTGAAATGCTTAATGGCGTTCCATATCTTTGGTTTACAACTAGTTAAGTTTACATTACATCTACTTTTAACAGTAATATCTCAAAATGATTAATTCTCAATTGACTTTTGGCCATATCTGTGGGTTTCTTCGGTTTTATTATGATTCTTGCACGCAACCTTTTTAAAAGCTGTCTAGTTTGTAAAAAAAACACTACAGAATCGAGTCACGGAAACAACTTCCTTGGTCAGTTCAAAAAGAGGGCTATTTTTTAAATCTCCACGGTCATTTTTTTGGCAATGTTATTTCGATTAATTCACTAGAATGTCTGTCGATATTCTCTTTATAATTGGTAATTTACAAAAGGGTATTTTTTCGCTAACTGCGTCAAAGAAATGCTTGCAACAGTTATCTGTTTGTTATACTGGTTCCTCACAACATTCTTAGAATTTTAAAAGTTTGTTGTTTTAACTTAATTAAGTACACTCTAGCTTGCTCCTACAGGAGAAGCCACTACGTGACTGAAAGAAATTGTGCTTAAATCTTAGCCGAATTAGAAATTAATCTTCTGTAAATGAATGTTTCGTAACAGTACAACATATTTTAAATCTTCTAGGGGAAATTTCAACAAAATACAAAGAGGCTTTAAAAAGTAGGTCCAAATGTTACCGTTTACTAAATATTTATGAAAGCCTTAGTACGGAGATTAAAAGAGCGTTTTAAAAACGAGATTCTCTGACGAGAAAGTTTAAAACTCAATCAACAGAAATGTTCAGAGTTTCAACTCACCTAAGTCTTTGATTCCTTGTGATATGATTGATCAGTCTGAAACTTTCTCTTCGCTCCAAATAAAAGTAAAAATTCTTCACATTAATTGTATGTCGTGCAGATGAAGATAAGGATGACGATAAAGATTACAAACTTTCTCACGCAATCTGCAGGTCAAGAAATGATCGTAGTAGCCTCGCTTGGTTTACCTGTTAAACGCATCTATAAAGAGGCCCTTTCAAGCAAAAAAGGGACGGTCACAGTATAGTCAGTTGCAAGCGCTCATCCAGTTCTACGCATAGTTAGTGAATGAAAAAGCGATGATGGTCTTAAATGTCGAGGCGAATAAACCGCTGACTTATTCAAATTGGAAACGCTGGCGTCTTCGGCGATTTCGAGAATTGGACACAGTCTTGACAACAAAAGCCGCGAAAGGAGATTTAAGATGGGCTAATCGTCTCTTGCTTGTTAATAATTACTTTGCGTTAGTGAGAACTGTAATGTCAACTTTAGAGCAAAATTTCATTAACTTCGGAAGTTAGATTTCTTTCATAATTGATTTCTTAATAACTTAAGTAAGTTGAATGTCAGAACTGTCGCGCGAAAGACAAGCTTGGAAGCAGGTGCTTTGTGTATAGCTGACGGCAAGTGATTCACGTCTGTTTTAATTTCACGAGTGTTAAACGAAACGCGCTTTTATCATTCTTCACCCATCTAGGACAGAGCGGTCTAAGTTTGTATTTCAATTTTTTTTGACAAAGCCATTACTTGCTAGCCAACCCCCCTACCCACTGCTATTTTCAATTTTATTGTTTCTGGGCTTTTGGCGATTATTTTGTTGTAAGGTCGGATGCTCACTGCCTTACAGTACATTTTTGAGTCAATCTGTAGCCTAAACCGGTGGTAAAAAGTGAACAAATTCTCTTATATTCGCTCTACTCGCCTGCGTCAAGAAAAAAGCGTGTTTCATCTTTGCATCTTTTTTAACCAATGCAATTTTCTCAAATTGTAGCCTAAAGGAACTTTCCATGGAGCTTGTTACCGGAAAGGATAGCAAATGCCAACTATCCTCTCATTCTTAACGCTTCTTGTATTCGGTCGTATCGCTGTCAATTACTCATGGATTGACGCGACGATTCCTTACGCGTTTAAAACCAAGAGAATTCAGTTTTAAGCTGAATGTTGGAAATGTTCTTCTCCTTCTTTTTGTCCAAAAAATCTATTTAATGATAATCACAGTAAACATAGAAATGTTTTTCTGACTGGTTAAGTTTTGGCTCTGTTTGATAAGATAAACGTAAGATTCGTTTGCAGAAGAGTCATATTAAACAATACTTTAGAAATAATATGCTAATCATTAGTCGATTTGGATCCTTATCAGTTATGTTTACTGTGCTTTAGACATCGTTAAATACAAATTAAGGTATATTTAGAGATATCGGCCGACAATCGTTTATTATTTTGAAGTTCATTGCCATGGTCGTTCTAATCATCACGCGGTGGATATGAAAGAAAGCGCGTAATTAAAACTTGTGAATTATAACCCTTTTTTCCATTTAAGCTGTTTTCGCCGACGGGGTTTTAATTTTGTTTTCCTGTTAAATGGCGAGCCGGAGAGTTTCTCATTATAAAGGGAACAAGCGGTAACCAAACAGCCGTTTTAATAAGTTCAAGCGATTTGCACCAAATCCACAAAAAATATACTGAAAGGAATGAACGTTTCATTTGCAGCAATTGATATTAACATTTTAAAGTATTTAGTCATCGTTTGGGTACATATATTTTGCCTCTTCCCCTCTGATTACCCTGCTATTTCACGCTAATAAATGAAGAACTACCGCGTATGAACTAACATGTAACCTGAGGTTTGAACATTCAAGTGAGACCTGTTTGATGGTACTTTTGCACGTAATTATAGGCTGGTCTCACTCAAATTAAACAGCTTTTTTTGAGATTTTTCCTGGAATGTTATTTGCACCATATAAAGAGAAACCCTCTTTGACTAAAATGAAAATATAACGCCCTTCTGGGCAGAAAAAGCGAAGAGGAACAACTTATAATGAGTGTTAAAAATGCCATAAATTATTACTTTTAAACAGAACAAAAACAATAAAAATAGCTCTGGATAAGTTTACACTTGTCATTTGTTTAATTACAAATTGCTCTTTCGAAAAATGTCATTCTCTTCAATACTACACAGAAACTAATTGCCCTGAGAAATAATTCATAATACCATGAATGAAAAATAACAACATTTATCTATCCAGGAAAGTTCCACAAGTGTAATTTCGATATACAAATTAAAATTTTCAGTTGAAAAAGGTAAAATGGCAAATGACATTTCATAGCTTACTTTTGACAAGGGTTATGTCTAAAGCGAAATTTCAAATCGCGTTTGTTCAGCTAAGGTGTTGTAACACAAAGGCCCTGAAGAGTTTCGACACTTTGAGAATGCACTAATAAAGCTTATTTGACACATGGGTGATATCTATTCTTCCAATGATTTATCGCTTAACCTCATTTCTCGAAATGGTCACCTTGTATTGGTGTGGAATTATCGACTTTCGTTGTTTGTATATGTTAGAAAAATGCAGAGTTTAGAAAAGCAAAGAGGAAGTCGCAATTTCAGACAGTACTTTTAAAGAACGCCTCGTTGAAAATTTGGAAATTACACTGTAAGCTTGTCTTTTTTCATTGTCCGACATACACAATAAGCAATACCACGTGGTTGAACCGAAGTCTAAATTAAAACTACCTTATGTAAATAACTAGTTTCCTTTGAATAAAGTACAATGCATTGAATTCTTCCATCCCGTGTTAAGACCTGGTATTTGTTACAAAATGTGACTGAATTCAGTTTAGTACATTGAACTGAGCATGTAGCCTGTCTATTCTATTTTATTTTTACTGTCAGTTAATACCAGTAGCTTGTATTTAAAACTACCACACGGTCGCTGATCGTTCTGCTTCCCACACTTTGTTAACATACCAGACCATAGAATATTAGTTGTTTATTTAGAAAAAGATATTAGTGCTTATATAGCCGCCTTGTCTGTCCCATTGTTTTTACACTCATATACAATTTTGCTCGACTAGAGGGAGGGTGTAAAATAGTTTCAGCTGAGTTTGTTTTACGCAGATAGCACTTCAAAACCAGTTCTCATGGGAACTACAGGCGTGGCCCCAATTATTGTCAACCAACAATCGCTTTAATCTCGTTGTCAGCAACTGCAGCAGCTTATAGTATTTGAGTGTCCCCTCGAGCTACGCATGTACTTGTAACAACGCCTGAGGTTACTTCGACTCTCTTCAATGCTTTTAGTGACCGTGTTAATTTGCCCTCTTTTAGAATGTCTTGGCTATTGTATAAGCTCTTGACTTCCTGCAAGTAATCCGTCAGTGTCACCCTGTCGTAGCTATTGTTACACGGACAGCCAACGCTAAAATTCATGGTTTAGCTTTCTTTGTCCATCCTCTCTCCCAGCCTCCCCACCCGAAGCTGTTCCCTTTAGAACCCTTCTCCTTTTCCTTGTCACCAGTCTACTATGAGTATGACCGGGTCGATTTGTGTTGATGGGACTGTATATGAGTTTCTCTCCCTAAAGTTATGCAGTGAAAATGGGTCACATATCGGAAAACAAGGCCCTGAAAAGCAGCCATTCCCGAACCTCATTAAAATAATAGTACTCATAAATAGACAAGCAGGAATGTGTTATTAAATTAAGAACAAGAAATTCCTTTCAAGTAAAAAGACGTAATATGTTTACTGCTCGCTGTACAAACCATAATGAATTTGCGTGGTGGCAACGTGTTGTCTCTTAGCAATCCCATAGCTACTACTTATGCTTTTTCTATTTTTTCTGTATGTGATTGTATTGCGTAAGCGGAATGTAATGCAACTTGCCTGTGTTTAGGAAAAAGTTGATCAAGTTACTAAATCAAGCTGGGTGATCAGACCCTAACAATAGACGACTATTTACTTGTGACAATAGACGGATCGAAACGCACCAATCACTGATTACGAGTCTTCATAGCCAATAACATCACGGTTTAACTGCCAGACGACCAATAACATCGCGACATAATTGACCAATCAGATCAATAACCAGAGTATAATACCATCAACTGACGTGATACAACTCACTTTGACTCTGAAAATGACTACCGCACAGGTTGTCGAAACGTCAGTCACTGTCAACAACAACAGTCCTATTCAGGACTACGTTCACCCGGACGATCAAACTCAACCTTTTGAAATGACTCCTGGGTTCAAACCTTTCACAGTGTTAGACCCTAAACTGTTATTACTTCTAACATTGGATAATGCATTGGCACTCTGAATAGAAAGTTAATGCCCGTTCAGATCTTACTTTATCGAGGCGCGAGGTAATTGGGTTTATGAAAAACTGAATCATTGGATACTGCAATTCTAGAGCTCTGATTGGCTTATTCATCATGGTATATGAGCCATTAGTAAAATCCAACTAGTGGTCTATTTTCATTGGTTGAGCTACTCCTAGGCTATATGTTATAGCCCACTAGTAGCGAAAAGCGCCGGCTTTGAAAACCAAAACAATGACAGCTGAATTGCGTTTTGCTAGCTTAAGTTGTTTTGTCTCGATATTTTTGACCAACTAGTTGGATTTTACCAAAACAATTATCCCTCTCGTCGTCGTCCACAAACTCTCGAATTTTCCCGCCGTGAACGACGTTCGCGACCCAGTCCTTTCAAGGTGCTGTCGCCTCTTTCGTCGTCGATGCTTAAGGTCCCTAATTTTATGGTGTGACCACTGAAAGGAAACCTTTTGGATTTATTATTGTATATTCATCAAGCTGATATTTTACTGATAAAATGGAAATTGAAACAACTTTTCCTCTTTCAAGTGAAAGGAAGATACAGAAATGAATTAAAGGCCTATTATTCGACCATGTGGATTATGATGTGGCCATTAACTGAATAACGCTGTGTTTCCTGTTGGTATATTTTTAAAGGAAATTGAATTTGAAGTTACTTTGTCAAAATGTATACCTGATATGTAGGGTGAAAACTAAAAGGATTTCGGCACCACTCCTTAGCAAATAGCATAGTGCTTAACTCTATGAGGTTTTCTGGTTTTACGACAGTTTTACACTTTACAGTGTATCAGTGATTTTCCTGTCCGAATCGAAATTCAAAGTTGCTAACAACTACGAGGTATTCGGATCCATGGAAAGAGACTTTAATCTTTCTATCGTCAGTTGTATTTTTCAATAAGAGTAAGAGCTAATCTGAACTTTACTGGCCATGCTTGGCTAGTGAGGAACTTGACATTTCGATTTCTTTGTTGTGCAACCTTTTCTCCATTTATCTCTTGTATGTGCAGCTGAGATATCTTATTTATAAATTTCTGTTACATCATTCTGTTTTCTTTATTGTAATAATGCAGGTACAATGCATGTAATCTGTCTAACTCGGAGTTCCGATTGAAAGCATTCAGTCGACACTGAAATTGAAGAATTAACTTTTTCATTACCTTTGATGACTGACAGGAACCCCAGACACTGTGATGTATCACACCGACAGTCAGGCAATAATTTTCCATATTTGTATACCTTGTATGTTAACTCAGCTGTTTCTGATGGTCGTAATATATCAGTTGTGTAGCAGATCCGCTTTGTAAAGAAGTTGTATAGAGTTAAATTGTTTACACAAGGCCGCCCTTGAGAATTGTTCAGTCACTTGTTGTTCATTACCCGTTTCAGTACAAGATTATTCACTGATTATTAAAAACGGCACTGACTCAATGATATCTGGCAGGTAGTTTCGAACATTTGTTAGTTCTTTTTCAGGGCTTTCAGAAAAATATTTAAATGGAGGGGGAAAGTACCATATATAGAATCAAAAGTGCTAAAAAAACACTCAGTATCCTTTGGGAACTTGATATTAACTTTCGACCCCTCATAATTTAAAATGGTCATAATTTAGAAGTGTATGCAGTTTTTGCATGTTTCAGTTGATTGTCCAAGTGATTCGTTTAAATGGCTCCAACGGAGGTTTACTGAATGTTTACAAAGATGATCTTTATTTTGCCTTTAATAAAGACAAACAACCTATCACATAAGAGGCAGACAAGACTAGATGACTTAGATCGTTAACCGCGGAAATCTTTTAATTGAAAAGAAACGTTGAAAATGCAAGTTCAAATATTATGTATCATGGCAAATTAAAGATGAGCCTAGGGTATATCGCACCGACATATAGACAAGTTCAAAATTCTTGTCTATCGTTAGAATTTCCAGTTGGGACATCTGACTACGCGCGTAACTGTTTCGCCAGTGCAGAAAAGGAGTAAATGTACTGTGAGTCAGTGTTTTTTTATACTTCTGTCATTGTCTGAAAAGACTCTCGCTGAGATAGAAATTTTGTTCTGCAAGGATAACAACTAAGTAGTAACGCAACCCAGGTTCAAAACCGCAAGAGGACGTATACAATAACTTTCTCTGAACTAAACAATAACAAAATGTTAGAGAAACGCTTTTCATCATATGCCAGGATCACTTAATTCTTCTTAAAAAAAGGGACCGATGATAATTGTTGAAATAGCAGTATAATTCTTTTTTGATCAAAATGTCTTTATGCCCTCTAATCGATTTAAAGACTTGGTGTGGTGGTCACAAATGTTGGTTAATGTTATTAGCCGTTGGGAGTTAAATTTCCTTCAAATGGTAAACATTAGCATAAAACATATGCGGGTGTTTCATTGCTCCTTCATTTCCAGAGCAACCTTACCTTTTTATGGTCATATCCAATGATCAGCTCTCTTTCCTTAATTTAATTTAAAAAAACTAGACGATAAGTGTGTTAGCTATCGTTAATGATATTTCCCTGAATTGCCTACACTTTCCCACTCCACAATGTTGTACCGCTGCTACAACCGTCATAATAATAATAATAATAATAATAACAATTTATTGCTTGTTTTTCGCATCTTACATTTATATCTAACTTATGTCTCAGCCGATTTTTTGAAAACCAACCTAACGAAATTTGCAGTCATATGAGTGAAAAGGCGTCAAAAGGCAGGGTTTTTGGGCTCGATCAGCTCCAAAATCACACTAACGAAGGAGAAAGAAAAGAGAAAAAAGAAAGAGCGAGGAGGAAGAAAGGAGGAGAGAGAAAAAAGCAACGGTCGCACTCTTATTTTTTATAATCGCTACGTTGGAGATAGTTTTTGGCCGGCAAAAAACTGTTGGACAGAAATGGTCCATTTGGCGGTAACGTTTTCAAAAATCCAGCTAGTTGTAGAAACTCGTGTCTCTTAAATATACAAACAAATTATATAACATAGGTCTGCAGGAAACAACTAACGAGTCATCGTTGGTTGTGGGTGGAGAAAAGGGGTCCAGGTTTGTTTTATTTTCTGAACTACACCACATTAAACGACAGTGCCTCAGTAATTTTGCCGCCGCTTTCAATTTCAGTTCTTTTGGACAATTTGGGTACATGTACCATGAAATTCAAAGAAATATAAAACCTTCTCTTCTCTTCTCTTTTTTCCTGTATACTGGGTATCCCATGAAGAGCTTGTTTGGCGTATGCTAAGTAACATTTAGAGCTGTGGTTGTAGTCTCTGGCTTTGAAATGAAATTGGGTATTTGGTCATATTATATTGAGATGTCTATAAGAGCTTTCCAAATTAACAGAAGGTGGAAAAGGTCTCTTGATGCAACTGAATGCTTGTGTCTAGTGTAATTCTTACCAGCTCACAACACTTCTGATCATTATTTATGATTGTTTTGTACACCGATCATTCTGAGTGACCTTTCAAATTTGCAGCGTTTCTTTCCAGTGATGCTTTATATTACGTTGTACGAACTGGCTCAACTATCTTTCTTTTTTTAGTCAGTGGACGAATCCTATTCGGGTGTGATCATTCAAATGAATCCTCGTCGCCAGTACTTTTACATAGTACAATTCATGTATTTTAATGTCCGCTATTGAGGGTGAAATTTGTAAGGATAAATAGATTTCTTGCGCTTTTTTTTTCAGAAAAATTTGTTTAAGGCATTACCGTTTTAGTTACGAAATATACGACAAAATATTGTATGAAAGTGCATACAATAAGGAAACAATTTAAAACGTATTATAATTATTAAAATCGTTACCTTCACTTTGGTTTATTATGTCCATCACTACTAATCAACTTTCTTTTTATTACTTGATTGAAGGTGAAGCAAGTCTGAAAACGGAGTGCATATCTATAAAATGCATCGCGAAATTAAGGTTACCTTGGATGTGTTTCATTCTCTGTTCCTTAGAGGGCCAGAACACCACTTAACTTCACTTACCAAATTTGTCCCTTAATTTCCGGCTCTTTTCCAAGGCGTGAAAAAACCTAAATATTTTTGTGAATCTCCTCTCAGTCAGCCCGTATTTCCTTTGTTCTTTATTTGTAGCGCATTTCACAACGTGTGCAGTGCTATTGTTCCATTCATTTCAAATAAACGCCTCTTGTTTGGTTAAAAAATGAAACAATCCATCCTGTATTTTACCTTGCAAAACACAACTGGCGTTTGCACGAAATCGCTGGACAAACATACCTCATGGCCACCTCGTCCCTTGATGACTTAATAAAAAAAATTTTACCGGCAGTTTTTTCACTTCTTTTATTTTTTGGGCAATGCTTTGCGAAGAATATCGAGGAATTGGAATTAGTAGAATCGAAAACGAGAACATCAAAGAGTAGATGAGCGGGCACAGCAAGATAAGTGGTTGAAAAAAAATAGGTTGAAAGGGTAACCCATACTTTATTCTCAGGTGGATTGACAGAGCTGAATTTCAGATTCAACATTGAGCGTTTCTCGCACAAAACATATCAGTCTTTGTTTTCTTTGTGAGTCTGGTAAATGGCAATTCTGTCACCTCGAGTCTTTGAGATCATGAAAATGGTCAACAATGCGTCAACAAATTGATCCGTGTATTTTTAACATGATGTTATGATTAATAATCTCTGTACGTCTTAGTATCTGTTCAGTAAAACATAATGCTTGATTTTGGTTAATAAGTTTTTACAGTAATTTACGTTAGGCCTTCGACGCAGCTAATTTCATTGTTGTTTCTTAATCTTTAATATGGCTCTCGACTGAACACTGAGCACTTCACGTCTATTTCAAAGTTTTTTGTTTAAGATCAGCGTTCATGTCACCTTTAACTACTTATCTTTTTTTTTCTCTCTTTTAACAGTGATATTGAAGAACATTCTTAGCTCACGAACTTTAAAACAGTTTAAATATTTCACCGTTGTATTTCTAAAATGATGCACGTGAAATTTACTTCACCCATTGTGACATTTTAACTGATTCAATTCTACTTAGTAGAGCGCTTGTATACCCCAATCTTGTGCGGACGAATAGAGATATACGCAAATACGATGAGGCCTGCCTGTTTTCCGATGAAGGCTGGGTTTGCGAGCTTACTTTGATCTCTGTCTCTTCAGCCTAAATCAGTGAAGGGCAAAGTGGCGTTCTGTGTTAAATTATCTTTTTTAAATATTTTTAGTGACAATAAGTTTAGTCATATGTGAGTTTCTCATGAGTTTTATAATAACATTGCGTGATTATTTGCTTCACCAAACCTCACCTGGCAAAGTAAGTGCACAGGGTGTAACTTGATAGAGGCAACACGCAATTTCTTTCCCAGAGAATAATTCTTGTGTTTAATTACCTTCGTTTGCAAAGTGCCTGAATAACAAAAACCTCTTGAAAATGATTTTTACATCCAGTTCTTCACCGACACCTTATGGAAACCAAGCTTTACTTGAAATCTGTCTGTTATGTGAGTCTCTGAGTTGTACTTTCCCCTTTCTCCCCCTCCCCTCCCCCCTCCTTTGTTTCGCCCCCTTCCTCTTCCATTAAAATATATTCGAGGAAATAATTTGGAGGGATTCATTCAATAAGAATTGCATGGATGTGGGGAGTAGATTACAATTAATCTGTTAAATTTGCTTCTTGTAACAAAAGGTACAACAATACCACTCCGATAAAGTCTCACATTTTGCAGCTAATAGTTAAACCCTTTAGCTTGGTTTATTTCGCGCCCCTGGAGTTTGTTCGTAGTCGGATCAGGAAACAAGGAAGCTTTAAGTAGGCCTTTGTCCATTCTCAGGAAACCATGGCCGGGATCAGCATCAAAAATTGCACTTGTAATATCAAAGCGTCGACAATCCGGCAAGTCATAAGATTTTAGTAAATCAATGCCAAAGAAGATTGCTACAGTAAATCAGTCTAGGGGTGAAAGAAAGGAGACAATGTAATGATTTTGGAAATCTAAGGGTTCAGAAAGGATCAGAACGAGATAAACAGATTACCGATAATCGTCTAAAATTCTAGGTGATTACCATGAATCGCCAAAATAAAATAGCTGATTATTGAAAGAAGTTGGCTAGAAAAAAAAACTTAGCTGATTGCTTAGGATCGCTGCGCCAAATATGGCTGAATACTAAGAATCACTAATGCCAAATTGTCTCCAATGATAGTAGAGACGATTTTTTTAAAGGGAAGACGATTAATTTTACTTGCAAACCGGAAGTTTTAATATATTTAATATTTCTTTTTTTATCCTGTTTAAACACAAGATAACCGCGTCAAATAAAGTGACGACGGGCTTTCCAAGTGCTGTTAATTTAGTTTCTTTCCTAATTTTCAAATAGCTCGAGTCATCAATAACACTTCGTCAACCGGACTCCAATTCGATATTATCCAGCTAGGTATTTGCGATTTGGTGGCGAAAGAGGACTGAAACATGTGGGAAGAGGACGATTATGTTCACACCAAGTGGGCATACCTTTTCAGGAAGGAAACAAGGAGAAAATTTATTGAAAATTAGCTATAGGTCATTGAGTAACGCCATTCAGGTTCTCTTGGAACATGTAAATATGGCATGTAGAGTCACATCTATCACTTCATTCTACACTAGCGTGTCAAAGTATACCGTATGAGAGGTAAAACAAAGTAACTGTATTCTATATACATCCGTATACAGTCAAACCTGCCCTAAGCAGACACCCTCAGGGAACCGCAAAGTGTCGGTCACTAAATCTGGCCGCATACAGGAATGGTTTTCGTAAGCATGGGGTTTATACGGTGTTTTGTCAGGGCAGCCTTAAGTAGATTTGCTCCTTTACGAGTGTCCAATAAAAGAGCACCGACTGTATTATTACTGAGACATCTAGTATATCTTCCAATCAAAGATAAGCACCTTTTCGACCACTTTTAAACTGAAGGCAAATTCTACATTGAAACCTCACTTACCGAAACGTAAGGAGTCCGTGCCTTGCTGCCTATAACACAGCTATAAGTTATCTTCAAACTTGCCAAGTAAACTGTTCTTTCTCGTTTTGAATATCTTCCTTTTAACTAATTGCATTAAAATAATTAAGTAATTCTTGAGTAAATACTCCTGTTTTACTGACGGAAGCAAACAAGTGGACATTTATCTTTAGTTAAACACGATTTCTGATTAATAAATGGATTTGGAAATTAGCTGCCTTATCCTAACGTTTGGTTAAAGAAATGAAAAAACGTAAGAATTTCATTAAAGAAAAACATCTTTTGTCCAAACTGTCAGAGACTTGGATAACGGAATAAAATACACCTTTTTTTTATTTTTACTTTTTATCAATCTATGGACACTAACAGGAAAAATAACGTACGTTAAAAAGTCAGTTATCTTTCAAATGATAGAATAATAGAACAACATTTTTCGACGAAGTGAAATATTTTATACGTTTAGAAAATACCAAGGAAAACAAAACGCAAACGAGTGACAGTCAGTTAAATTTCATCTAACAAACCTTATAAGAGAAATATTAAATTCGCATTAGCCTTGCCGTAGTAAATATGCATTATAATGATGAAAAATGCTATGTAAAGCAAAACATTATATCAGTAATAGACGATTTTCAAAGTTAATTTCAAATAACTTTTTTAATCCATCAAGAAAATAAATACGAAGCGCTTGGTAAATGAAACTGTCTCATTGTTTGGCAGTGTATTTTATTCCCTGCCGGAAAGCACATCGATCGAACAAATGGTAATAACGTAAAACGAGGAAAATAATTAAATTGTGAAAAACTGTTTTTAATTGTTTAAGAACAAATAACACTTTGGTTTTTAGTAAATTTCTCACAGATTAAAACATGTGTAATGAGGATGTTTATGAGATATATAAAAAACCTAATAACTTACCTCTACAAGAGCGCCAGTTTAAAAAGCTTCAAAATACCGCTTAATAACCAATGGTTCAAAACCGTGGCTTCTGAGAGTGGCATCATCTCATTATCTACTAAGTGCATAAAATCTAAAAGGCGGATTATTAACTCGCTTTTTTTAACCCGATATATTTTTGTAGGTGTTGTAAAAAAGTGTTGAGCTTATTCAGTCACGTCAAATTTGGAGAAACAAAAGAAAGAATTACCCATCCAAAACAACTGACAACTGAGTTCCTGACTTAACATATAAAAAGAAGAGAGTGAAAAACTAAGCCTGCCGTTTGGCAATGTATCCGGCGTTGATATTACCTCATAACTTGCACGTGTGTCCCAAATGACAAAAGCTAAGAAAAATATCATTTTTGTTTTCTAGAACTGTTAAAAATAATTTAGACCACGTGTAAATGCACGTATTTAGCAACTACAGTTCTTGACTGCACAACTGAATGAATCTAACACAGAACGAATAAAAAAGAAAGGGTGATTATTTTAAAAAAAGAATAAGCTAGTTGACACCGTGTTTGTGCTAATTTTCCTCAACAGTATTAGCATCCGCGAGATATTAGATGAAAGTCATACTGTTACAACGTAATATTCTCAAACAAAATTGTTTTCTTCACAAATGAACAAATTAAACAATTAGCAAGAAAACAGTCAAAGTAGTGGGATATAAGAATCGTTTTCCATAAATCGTCAGTATCCCAGGTAACAGAAAAGAGAAAAAACAGAGTTTTTCCCAAAACGGAGCGTACTAGTATAGTGTTTTAGGCCAAAATGCCCTGTAATTGTATATATTATTCTCCAAAAAACGTTTGTAAGTAAATACTTACTTTTGAGCCGAAGTGCTTTTCTCTTAGTCCTAGGTTATTTTCAAGTTCATCTTTATTCACATTTAAATTTTGCCAAACTATACAACGCTTCGTTTTCAATGCTTGATTAAGATTATGGCTAATTAAATTAGTTTAAGGATACTACGTGACTGTGGCTTAAAAGGCATCATCCGCAGTGTCGTAAAGGGCTCAAATATCATTCTAAAATAAGTTTGTTTTATCTTGAAAGCAAACACGTTAAAACAGATTAATGGTGTTAAAGGAAATTAATAAGAGGGCGTTTTAAAAACAAACTGTTTTGGAGTATCCGAAGTTTTCATTAATGAAGTAATCTTACGCATGCGTGATTTTCGAGTATAAAATGGATATAACTCCGGAGTTAAAACAATCGCTATGATTGACCCAAATTAATCTCTTCGACTTCCAACGAAACCCCAAAAAAATCCCCAGACCAGAAATTTCCCCCCCCCCCACCTCCAAACAAAAAAAAATCCCATGCCCAAATTCTATAACAGGAATGCGTTAATGTTTAAGACGGCAAAACAAGTTTGCAGAACTACCCAGCCAGCGTACACGCATGGTATAACACCAATCTTTAGACTGTATTCACCCAAAAAAACCATACTTAAATCAATGCACCCCCCAAAACTTCTTGACTTTACTACCCAAAAAAACCCAGGAACCGAAACTGATTTGAATCCCCCAAAACTCATTTTATCATCTCCGTCACTTTAACTCTGGACTGCCCCCCCCCCCCCCCCCCACCCCTCGAGTCATTTTAAAACGACAAATTAAAAATGAAATGACTGCCTTTAAGGGAGCAATGTCTTCTTCTTCCAGGTAAATTTGTCCTATTAGAGATATATCAAGGGGAGATTCCGGGGCAATAAGCTATTGAAATTTGGTCTTAGCATATTGTTTAAGAAAAATGGAATGATACCATGTATTTAACTGTGGAAGATTAATATGTAAACAATCTTGCCAGGATTCAGGTCATTGTTGAGGCGCCATGTTTTTAGCATTGCTCTCAGGGGCATTAACAGTGCTGCTAAGAGTTATGATCCTGAACCAAAATACAAATTTCGAACAGTTTCCGATAATATTTTTTAATATGAACAAATATGTTAAGTATATGATGAAAGAACTTTCAGACGTTTCAGAATCAGTACAAGATAATTTCTTCCACAGACTCAATATTTGCAACCAAGTAACATGCTAACTGACTCAGTGGGTGGGGGTTATAAGGTTTAATTTCTCGTCACGTTTTGTATATATTTTAAATAACGTTACGTGTTATCCGGTTTGATATCAATCGTCCAATTTAACTTCGACGACAAACAACACAATATTGACCTATTAAAATAAATTTAAAATTTGAGGGAGGCAAATTATCGTTTTCAGAAGCAAGAATAAAAGTGATATTAACCAATGTAAAACCTGAAAGCGAATGCACTTCAAGTAAATTCTAAATCATTTACAAAATATGCCGGATAGGTGTGGTTTGCTGATACATATATCCCATGATAAATTAAAGTAGCCTCCTTAATAGGAACATTGCTCTCAATTTTAATGTTGTTGTTGTTTTTGTTATTATAGGGCCTTACAAGCCTCAGAAAAGTACTGTCCACACGCAGCATTCATTCTAGACTTGTGCTTGCTTAAAAATAACAGTTTTAATTTGAAGCTTCGCCAAGAACGGATCTCCTTCAGTAGTGCGAGCGTATATGACAAAACTTGATATGTTTGCTTGCATGAATAACAACAAACGATATCAGCATTCGGCTCTATATTACCCTTCTTTATCCGAAGTACTGCAATTACGAAAAGAATTTGAACACTTCAACAATTACAATTACATTGGTACATCAATATGCCTGCCGGGAAAATGTAAAGCATATTTTGTTACCAATATTAATTTTGTTTCTTTCGGAACTCTTTCATATTCCCCATGAAAATATTTATCATTCTTTTATTATAATTCATCTAATATTGGTCTTTATGATGTTCAGACACGACTAATAAGCAGAATTGCTGACAGTAACTTTGATCTTCTTGTAGCCACGAACTCGCTATCAATATGACATTTTGCCGAACAAGTTCACATTAAGAATGAGTAAATTAAAGAAGGGCTTTTGAGACATTTCGTATTTGAGTTAAACGACTTTGCTGCTTCGCTTCTTCGGCTGTTCAAGAAAGTAATCGGAAGTGTAGCATTGTAATATTCATCCGGCATCCACAAAATTTAGAACGACTGATAAAAGAGAAGAGTCTTGATGCTTAATTACTCAGTACAAATTGTGTCTAAAACTTAAAGCTTACAGGTCCCGAGATTATATTTTATCAGTTCAGGGTTGCTGTTGTTATTGGTTGTGTTTTAAACTAACATTGTCCATGACTTACTTTGCAAAATGAAAATAATGAGCTCCATAAAATTAGGTACAAAAGGACGGTGATGATTTTTTTTTTTTTGCGTGAGAAAAATGTTTTTTTTTTACCTTTTGTATTTTTGTATTCTGTATTATTCAGGATTTTTTCCAAACAATATAAGAGACATAGCAAACTTTAAGGGGGAGGGTAACCCGTTGTACAGTCTTAAATGTTTTAGTTATCTTGATGTGCAGCCAAAGCGAGCGAAGATTTGAGCCTTTTGTTTCCCTAAAGATTGGCATCAACTTGACACCATGTCTTAAAGACACATTGTCAGGCCACAGGGTAGTGAGAAATATTACCTTATTTTCATTTGGGGAGGGAAAATTGCAAAATTTAAACGAAGAGTTCCCTGTATCAAAATTCCGAGGAGTACCTCCCCCTCCTAACAAGCGATACATTCACATCCGGCTGGTGACTGCACGAATACCTGTCAAAAGTTCACAAACAGGTTTTGTGTAGTAGGCGTAAGATCGCCGACTTAAGTGACGCAGTTTGCAACTGCAGCTGAAGAATTACTTCGGCATTTTGCTAAGAACCAAAAATGACAGTAACAGGGACATGCAATTTATTAATTGTAGTAGTGGTGGTTTACGATTTTTAGTAGAAGCATCGTAATTGATTAGGAACAATTTGAAAGGTATTTATGGTAGATTGGCCTACCGGAAAACTTACAATTTCGTACAGACTCATAACCGCCAAGACCATATACCCTTAGCATTTTGCTTTGTGTGATCCAAGTGTCGTCGCTAGACCAAAGTAAGTATCAGTCACTCCCTAGTTTCTTAACTTTTACAAGTACATCAATTTTTCAAGCCATTATACGTTTCTATTGTAATTGTGTTTTAAATTGTAGAAGTCGATGACTAAGGGGAGAGGGGCTAAGGAAAACGTGTCACAGCCATCTTAACTTTGCGAAGAACCTTAATGCCCATTAAGAGTTAAAATCTTTAAATAGAGTATTTTAAAAATACTGTTTAAGACGAGAGTAGAAAAAAGACAAAGACCCAGATGGATGCGGCAAGATCGATAGAGACCAAACAGTTAAGTAAAACTTCTTAGCAGTTTATAATCAACGCTAAAGTACTCCAGGTAATATACATGCATTTGGTTATGGGCGTTTTCAGTAGCTCAATGGTGATTTTGTTAGCTAGGCCACGCAAAGCTGTATTTCATCAACCTGAAAAATGAGGAACGCTTTAAGTTTTAGAATTGAAAAAAGTCTTAGCGACAATCTTATGCACTTTAAAATTGTCCCAGTATAAATCAGTGGTAAAAATTAATTATGTTAGTAATAGGGAGAAGCCGTAAACTCTGCATTTCTACTAGTGTCACAGGTATTAGTTATAGGGCGTTATTATTTAAACAAAATAAAAAATGAGATTGACATACATTAATAAGAACATACAGTAAGAAAAAAGGCCAATCAACTTTTTAACTCGTCCCTGACTAGAGCAAGGAGCTGTTGGCAGTCTGAATAATTGTTATGTAGGTCCAGTATGATGGAGTAAATTTCTGGTGCGATTACTTTTTGGTTCCAAAATAATCCTACCACATCTCGAATCAATTTAGGAGACATGTCAAGGACTCTTGTAATTTTTTTTCTGTGGATAAAGTCCCATTTTGATTTAGTATGACCATTCAACTTTTCCGCAGCATTTTAATAACATACTCTTGGTTTTCCAGTGTTCTTTGACAAAGAAACTTTGGAATTTGAATTAATGTTAATTTCAGCTTTTTTTAGAGTTATAAGTTGAAAAGCGGGGGGAAAGGGGGTGGGGAGGGAGCGTACGAGAATTAGTCTGGTCATTTTTTATCTTTTATTGCAAGATAAAAAAATCAGATCAGATAATGGGAAAATGCTGATACGTTCTGGAATACTTTTTATACGATTGACCTTGGCTAGGTCAGGATTATACTGTGTATGTTTTTTATCGACACTGTGAAAAATAATCTCATGGAGAGGAGCACGTTTCAGTCTTGATTTGTTTACTTAGTGCAGTGGACGTTAAAATAACACAACAATATTGAAAATGACCCTAAAGATAAATATTTGAAATATTTTTGGCAGTGGCTGTAATTGAGCAAACGTTCGGTAAATTTGATTCTAAATATCTCGGAAGAACAAATGTGTGAGAATTATATTTAGAGAGGTCTCATTCAGAACTATTAGAAGAACCCGACACTACACTTTTTCACCTTGTTGACTCGGGCAGTTCAAAATGATCTGTTTACCTTTTTGAGGCGGTAAGGTAAAATCCAACTTTTACAGAACTATTTAAATGTAGCCTACCAGGATGAATAAGGTTCTCTAACTTTTGTTCGGGACTTAAGGCCGTGCCTTTGTCCTTAGTAGAGGATGAACACTGAGTGCACTGCACCGTTTGTTTCAATTTCGTGACCTTAGTGTAACTGAAAATCTTAAAAAAGCAAGGTTTCACTGGGCACCAGCCTGAAAAGAAGTGCTCTGACTGACTGTCAGTGGCAGTGATACTCTAAAGAAGAACTTTAAAGAAAGTTTTTAAAACTGAGGTTCAATAAAGAAAATAAAACACAATTTTATAAGCTTGCGCACATATCTATTGTTACTTTAAACAATTTTGCACGGATGTTTTTGGACGAGTAGTAAAGAGAGCGTTGAACTTCAAGACTAAAAGCTACAGTTTGTTTTATTCTTGTTTGATCGTGCGCAATCTCAAGAACTAAAGCCTTTACAGGTTATTTTTCTTTACTGCAAGCCTGCTTCTATTTCAAGACTTGACCAAAACAACATAAAATTCACTTAAGTAAGTCTGTTCATGAAATCCTGTGAAGTGACCATGCTATTTGCCGAGGCCAAACAATTAAGGTCTCTTAACATTATCTTATCTACACCCCAATTCTCACCTACGCAAATTGTTGTGTATAGAGTAAATAAGAACTTAGTTTTCCTTACTATAAGACAATGTGTGATGTGACAATGGAAGCTACTGGGCAGTACGTTCCGTTTGAAACTTTTTAGGGAGGTGCTTCTTGCTTTTGAGTCTGGATGAAATCGTGCGGCGTGGCATTTTGGTGAAATTATATAAAATGTCAGCAAGTCCACAGCAAAAAACCAATGAGTAGTGCCGGATCTCCCAGTTGTAGACCTGGATCAGTACAAATCAACTTGTAAAAAAGTATGAAACAGCAAACTGATCTTTACGGCAAGGCGATGAAGAAGTAAACAAAAGAATAAGAAGTTCATTTAATAAAAAAGGGAACACATTATCTCCTCGAGGAATAAATAGACGTGACGAAGCTCACTGATATATGATACCACCAACCTTCCTATACCAATAACCATCCATTATTTTTATTGTCACATTTTCAAATTCTTATTTGTAACGAATTTTTAGTTTTATTTTCATTTTTCTTTTAGCCCCTGGAGAAGGTTTGTTTTCAAACCGAAATATTAGGCAATTTGTTTAAATATATATATTTTTTATATTTTTTTATTACCTCTTCGTGGCCTTGCCGTAAGGATCAGTTTGCCGTTTCATATTTTTCTACATTTTGGTGAAAATTCCTCTTTATTTCTTTTTTGTACTTTTGGGAAGTAAAAGGGTTAAAAATGTCAAGTCAGAACGAGCCACCTTAAAGTATCAGTTAACTTAAATACTGTCTTATTTAACAGGACTATCCAGAGAACTTATCGTCTAATCCTGAATGTTTTGTTTGTTTTTTTGTTCTTTGTGAAATTACTCGGCACTTCGTAATCTCTCTCTCTCTCTGCTCGGCTAAGGCGCTCATGGGGGTTCCCAGTGGTGCCAACAGCCGACCTCCATGCGCTTCCAAGCCTTTAAGCCTTTCTATTCGTTCCTTTGACAAAGTACGAATTTTGTGAGGAGGGGGGGAATTTTTGGATTGATTAGCTTTGCAGCATATTCTTGGAATAGAATTTTACGTCCATCAAGTCTTGATTTACCATGTGTCGAGTGGTACAGAGCGTATTTAGAAATAACGGCCCCTTGGGGGCGCCGAAGACAATGGCCTAGGAATCTGATCTGTCAGGCTTTATCTGATTGGGAAAAGAGAAACTGTTTCCGTTCTATCATAGACTTCCCCGTTTCTAACATGATTAGTATGAGAAACGCCAAGTATGATTCTAAGGCAAGACGTCTGTAAGGAATCAAATTGACGACAGAATAGCGGTATAACTTTATCCAATGGCAACGTTAATTTTTGTGAAATTGTGATGAATTCCAGTGAATATGATGATTGAATTAAAAAGCAAAAAATTATTAGGCAAGACAACTCTCTTAAAATGCGCGATCTTGTCTTTTTTTTTTTTTGAAAGGACATATGTCCGCTAAATGGCCCCTCTCGAGAGAGTCCAGGTAATTACATGTACTAGGCTCGAAAACTTGAGCTGTTTTGTTTGCATTCAAGACACAAGTTTTAATGGTTTTGAAAGTTATGCAATAAACTACCAGTTTGCCAAACAAAATGGACTGGTTAGGGGATTAGAACCGATGCGTAAAGTTAACGGGACTTTTGAGAAACAGGCCTCATGCTACCGTTTGTGTCGGATAAATCAAAAACATTGTCGGAGCTTACATAACGTTGATATTTAATTTCTTCAATCATTATGCATATCTTCCGAGGTACAAATTGATGGTTTTTAGCCTTTGCTCACGATCTTGTCATCATTTCCAGTCGAAGGTAGGATTTTGTCGGATGGGTAAAGTTAGTCGGATATTGTCTGATAAACGGCTATTATTTACAACCCTGCCTTTGCGTACTTGAGTAAATTTATTGGAAAGTAATGCCTTAAATTCAATTCAAGGGTAAATCTTTTTCATACATAATGATATGTGGAGTGTTTGATACATATCTCTTTCACCTGATGGTGATTGGTATTCAGCGTGTCTTCAAACTCTTTTAGATAAATGACTTTAAATGAATTCGGCTGAACTGCTAAACAGTTACAAATTGAATTTACGACCTGCACTGAATGGCAAATTTGTTAACACTTTCACTGCCGGAGTACTTGATGGAGTTTTTTAAGGTGTCTCTAACTTTTGAGTATGTGGACGAAATCGTATGATGTGACCATTCAAATGAAAGGTCTCTGTCTATACTTTCACATGGTTCTATTTTTTTTTTTAAATTTCACAAAATGAAAATTTGGAAATTTGGTCGAAATTTGCTTTTGGCTAAATTTGGCAGCGACAGGGTTAAAGTCAGTAGACTAGGAATGGCTGTCTGGGTGGAGGTTACGTCTCTTAATGAACCGTTGCTCTTTTGATTCAAAGGGCCTTGTGATAACTCTTTACTTTAAAAGCATTATGTAAGGATTATGTAAGAATTCCATTACACTGCAACTGGACTTTGATTTTTTTTACTGCTATCTAGTTTTTATTGAAATTCTTAAGGTTTTAGTGTATGAAGGTATGAAATCTTGTATGAATACTAAGTGAATACATCATTGGGTATATTTTCTTGATTAGTTGGGAATAGTGAACAAAGAAGCTATACCCATGCTGTGCAAATTCTTTGCCAAAGTCAAATAAATTGTACTTGAATTAACGGCACAATGTTGACTTTTCTTATGTTAACTGTATTTTCTCTCCTCGAGGGAGCTTTTTCCATGAAAAGGAACGTTTATTATATATTCATAAATACACTTAAGTAGTAGTAATAATTTCAACTAACTTGAGACGAATCTATCTCAAATTTCAAACCATTTGGTGTTGCGTGCTGCATTTCACCGCGTAGTTTTCGCTTATGTAATAGACAATTTCGCAATTCTCATTCCTTTGTAGAAAGGCGCCTTTTTTCATTAAACAGTATTTGCTAAAGCCCTTGAAATGTAATGATGCGTGTATGTAAAAGACACAAAGACTGCGGAATCTTTTGTCAATTCCGACAAACCTTCTTCTTTAGGTTCCATCGGTCTGAAATCAGACCCTTTTCCACTTAAAATGCAAATGTGTCTAAATATCTCCAATAAGCTCAAAGTTCCAAAAGTATAGATACAAGTATTTTTACAGGGAGGACAAAAAATTACCATTAATTAATTACCTCAAGTTCAAGTTCATGAGACTTAGTCACGAGCGTCCGATAAAGTAATACACTTGAAACATGGCCGTTTCGGGTATTTTCAGGATTACTAAGGATTATGATCCTCTCATGAGGTTCGGTTTCAGAACATAAAATAATATTAGCATTTTGCGGTAATCGATGTATTGGCCATTCGAGTTCAGTGATCTTGCCGGGTTCAAAGAAAGTTCGTGGACGACCCGGGTCTATTTTTAGAGGAGCCTCCTTTCCTCACGGCATGTTTTACACTACGCCGAGTAACGAAAATGGAGTTCACTTAATTGACAAGTGACAAAGGAAGAAATAAAGGAGCCTTTGGAACACTGGCAGGTCTTATTGATTGTATTAAAGTTATATAAAAGCTCCATGCACTGATAAACTTTCAAAGGAAACCAAGCGAGCGGAAAGCCCCGGAGCACGTTGCCAATTGAAGAGACCTAGTCGTAACACTTCGTGGTTTCCCTGAAAACAGTGGATTCATGCTAACATGGTTACTTCTAGAAAGTCTTAGGTGTCATGTCCTAATTGGGAATTTGTGAAATATAGTTCCGAATGTGCAAGTAACTGAATTGATACGCTGATATCCTATCAGCGGAAATCTAAACAAGTGAAACAATTGCCAATTTCCGAGTAACCAGCGAAAAGGACAAAAGACTCACGTACACTATTAGTTCGTATTCCTCAGTTGCATGCAATTAAGGAGGTAACGGTTTTGCGGGTACCGTAAATGCCTTTTTTGATTATCCTCGGTGAAATTCCTAACTTTAAAGAGTAGGAAGAATGACGTTGAACCATGATTGTGCAGTTCGGATTAAAGAAATTCTAGCATGATACAATGAGGAATCTTACACGATTTCTCTCTTAATGTATCAAAGTTCACTTTTAAAATATACACCGAATATACAATAACTGTGTCAGGATCCCTAAACCAAAACATGACTCAACAAGTGTTTACAGATTGCAATGGAATTAGTTTAAGGTTCACTGAGCATGCCTCACAAAAATAGTACATGCTAACAATAACGTGCCCGGATTCGTTTGTTTAAAAGATATATTTTAAGGAAACGGGCTAAAAAAAATTGAAGCACGGAAATATCTTCTACTCAAATTCCATATTGCACATTTTTGAAAACAAGCAAAGTCCCTCGCAAGAAACTTCTTGACAACTTTCAAGTGAGCGTACAACCGAACCAGTACAGGTTAGAGGAGTTCTTTATTGGTTAAGAATCTCCGTTATTACAATTCGTGTCTCTAATCCTTACGTAACGCCTCTGTCCTCCCCAAAACCTTTGATTTCAGAACTTAGCCATAAATCTGAAAATCTTTTTTTTTTTTTGCTCGAGAAAGAAGTTCGTAGCGATTTTAGCTGATGTTGCGTAAACACCGTCAAATAAGTATCTACAGTACAAGCAACTACATAATCTGGTTAGCCATTTTAACCATCTAGCCCTTACCTAGCAGAGCAAGTTCAAGACTTTGTTTCTTGTATCAATTAAGGTGAATTTGCTCTAGAATAACTGGCGGTGGCTCTTTACGCCAGGATGCTTTTAATAAAAGGCCGATTCATCTCAAATATGTAAACAGCCTGCCTGTCCCACCAGCACAAATCAAAATGTAATTTCCCGCGCTTTTGGAGAAAATCAAATTTTCTCCATGTGATTTCATTTGGTGTAAAAAGATTGCTTCTTCCATGATTTGCGACTTAAGAATCTTGCAGTATCGCGTGATTTTGAAATTCATGCGGTTAGTACTGGTCATGAAAAGTGTGAATACATTAACAAGTACGAAATGTTGTTTGTATTGTATACAAAAGGTGTGACGCCAGCTTACGAAACAATGATATCCCTTAATACAATGTAATTGTCGGCGTTTTGTTAGTTACCTAAGAGGCGTATAGATCAACACTAAAAAGTTTCGAAATCGCATTGAGACATTGTCTAGTTCGAAACAACAACTCCTGGCTTTCTTTTTTAAAGGCGATATTTTGACCAGAGGGACGAAACAGTACACACGGAATTCAATATCGAGAAATTTCAGGTTAGTATAGCTTAAGACATACTTACAAATTCTGTTATGATTTATTAAGTACGTTAATTTCACGATCCCATTTTCTCGGCACGAAACTCTTAACACCTTAACTTACCACATCACCTTTAAATTTCACCTGTAGTGTAAAAATCACTCGAATCGCAGCGAGATTGATTTATAGCGCGTGTAGCAATTTTCGTGAAAATGATATATCACTTTTCCCAAATGTGTTTACCCTGTAATCAAATATTACGTGTTTCAAGTATAGAGTACATATTTACAAAGTTTACCACAGAATTGTCCTTTAAGATCTTTTAGTGACAGTTGCGGTTTCTACCCTGAGTCCTTTACACTGAAACTTCCTTTATTAACTTTCCTTAGCAAAATTTCAACCCAAATTTGCATTCGGCGAAAATGTAACTACGCTTACAAAGCCTTCTACCTGGTAGCAACAAGTCAACACCCGTTGGTTATGCAAAGTGCACTAACGCTGATTTTCTTTTCTAAGATAAGTTAGGGAATATACCAAACAATTTGGTATGAAAACCGAAATAAGAATTTTGAGTAAGTATCGATTTCTAGTAAAAAAAAAAAAGAGAAGCGAAACTGACTTATTGGAAACTGACGAGTGTTGAAATTCACCTCTAAGTGTGCCCTTCGTGGGAAGTGCCGTTACTAGTTCACTCCGGCACAGTATCAATGCCCAGTCTGTTAAATGAACTCATTATAACATCGTAAACAAGATTAAGAGTGCGCCAACTGTGGTTAGATCACCATTTCCCTTTATTTGAACTCAGAAAAAAAGCTAGGGACTTTTCGACCCCAACAAAGCAGATTGTTTTGTAAGAAGACATTCAAGCACACATGTTATTCACAGGATATTGGCGGGTGGCAATTTAACGTCAAGGGTTTGTCGCAGTGCCCTAGCTTTGCAGTGATTCTTTGAAAATGCGATGTTTAAATTTTATTATTGAAACTACTGCAGTAAAGTAGGTACATCTTATACACTGAATCGCACTTAAAGTTATCATCATCTCATCCTAGTCAATCTGTGAACAATCATTGTATTTTATGGGGAGCTCAACACTCTTACGAAGATGTCCGTTAAGAAACTTTTAACGAAATCACTTATTTACTTAACTGAATTTATTTCAATTTTCAACTACGAAAAAGATTTAATTGAACGACTGAATTGAAATTCTGCATTCGATCACCATAATTTGCGTGACTTGGGCGGATGAAAAGAGTTCCATTTATGAATACCAATATAAAAGAAAATTATATAAACACGCGTGCAACCGGTTAGAATTCGAGAGAACCGGCACTGATATACTTCTTAACCTTTAGGTCGAAAAGCCCGTTGGAATAAGTGATTTCTATCTGGGATCGAAACCTATCACAGTTCTTTAACAGCTTGTCGTGAGCAACCTAGGGTGATTAAACCTCTGAAAGCCATTGTTAGAGAACCTAATTTATTCGAGTCCCGCTTTCAGTTAATGCATAATGTATGAAATAGTTTTCTTTCTTCGTTAGATTTCTTTAGAAACCGCAAAAAGAAAGCTGGTAACTTCTCGCAAAGAATTCTACTTAAGATCATGAGTTTGTACTTTTAAAGGCGTTTTTGCACATTTATGAAAAAATCAGTACAACTATATCATTTTGAAGTCTGCAGGAATTATTGTTGAAATTAGTAGTGATTTTAAAACCTATGATCGTTATGTCAGTGCCAGTTTGGTTTAAATGTACACATTTGGAAGCTTGACGTTTTTGCGATATTTGTTTTTCGGTAGTAGATTATCATGGAGAAATAAACTGATTTATGTTTATTGGTTGCTTAATCCGTTGGTGAAACTTGCGTTGTTAGGGTCGTATTTAGTACAGTTCATTACCGAGCCGTTAATTAAACAATTTACTTCACCTGGTAATTGATGCGCGATAATGATGATAGTGGCTCTTAACGTTACGATCGCATGTTGTGTAAGCAAGTCTGAAAACTTATGGCTAACTCAGTGGACTTGCCTCAACCCCAAAATAGTTGTGAAAAGATTGGCGGAAAACCTGTCAATTTTGGTTAACAGCTTTCCTATTCAAAACTGAAAGTTGCTGTGGTTTTGACGATATATACAGGCAGGAATAACAGTATTTTTCATTAAGGGTGCATAAAAATGCGTTGTTCAAATTGTTGGAAACAAAACGAAAAAAGTCATAATTATTAAGAAGAAAGAACGAGTTCATAGGATTACTAACCCTTTACTATAACCCCTAACCCTCATTCCCATACAAAGTTATTGTCATGCTCTAACTTCTGTATCTGAGGGTAAAATCCTGTTGGGTTAACATTCAAATGAAACTTCTTTGGCAGAAGGTTTCCATAGTGCTATCTTCCTCCTAGGAGTTTTACACAAAGAAACCCGGGATCTTTTTTAGTGCTTTGGCCGCCATTAGAAGTGAAAGGGCTCATAGACTTGGTAGTTAATTACAGTGGTGACATTAATTCATAATACTGTGTATGGAACCATGTGGTGGATCACAGCGTTTTGGAAGCATTACTTAAAAAAAATTATTCTTGAAGTTCTAAAGCAGGAGCCGCTTCAGTACCAAGACCCAATATAGTTTCAATTTCCAGAGCTTAACTTGCTATGGTAGATCATGAACTATGAGAGTCGATATTGTGTCGGTATACCAACTGAATAATGTCTTAGCGTGTTTGCCCAGGTCAAGCAATTTTTTTCTTAGTAGTTTTAAAACTGCAAATAACACAGCTAGCGGCCAAAGCCTTTCAGTACTCTAGGAAACAAAACCTGTTTCCTTGTAAAAGTGACGAATCATTTAGGAGCAGAGAGTGCTAAAAATCATTTATGGTGAGGCTGCCATTTTAATAATATCCTATCATGTATTTGCAAAAGAAGAATGCAGAAATGCCCAAGTTTTGTTAACTGAGTACTCTATTCGTACCTCGAAACCATTAAGGCTAGCTTTTTGTCTCGGAAAATCACTCAAAGTAATTCTCTTTTATGCCTGCTTTTTGTCCCTGCTTTACTTAGTTAAAGGATGCTATGGTGTTGCTGAAGCCTTAGTAGGAAAGAGAAAACCTTTCTCTTACAATTTTAACAAACGTGTGGCAAGAATTCTCGTGATAGATTCTGAGCGATTCTGCTTTCCAACTTTTCATTTGAATGGTCACACTTTGTGATCTCGTCCATTCATTGATGCTATTCAGTATCAACACTAACAGTATTTCATTTCGGTACTCAAGCGTAAGAAAAAGTTCATTAACGCTCGTCAGAGAGTAAATTAACCTGTTAATGAATCAGGTTCCACCTAGCGTCGGCGCCGAAATGTCGTGGAATGATCAAGCAAGGATCGAATATAAGACTTGGAAAATTAACAAATGAAAGTGATTAGACCATGTGCTAAATCAGTTCATTTGGCTCTACTGAACCAAATCAACCAAGAGTCGTTGTTCAAGCAGAGGGTCAATGGTAAATACATGCAGTAACCAAGAAAATCAAACTCTACCCAAGTAAAGAAATAACGCTAAAGAACTCTCATAGTTTTGTATTGAACCCATAAGATTATCGTAAATCACAAATATAAAATTTGGGTTTGACTTGTACGCCAGTTAATTATCTATACTGTAGGATTTCATTCCAAAATAAAGACCATTTTTCGTGCGTAATGAAAAGAACCGTTAGAAGCCTTAATAGCTTTTATTCAAATGGCCACACTTCAAGGAATGTATACCACATACGGATTAAACAATTTTAACGCACTATTGTATAATGTAACGAGCTACATCACGTGAAGGCTGAAATATTGCGCTGGTTATTCTGTGAAGGTTCAAACTTGATTATTCAATGCACAAATTATGATAACAAAAAACACTTTGTAAGTGACAGAAATTCAGTAAGTATTTTGCTCACCCATTCACACTTAAAAGTCATAGCCATCTTGTACAATATAATAAAATATACTATAGAAACGTACTGTTAATAAGTAAGTCGGACGGCGTCTATCTAAATGATTAGGCTTTACGACTTCATCCACTTAATGAAAAGGTAGAAACCACTTGTACAGCATAATAAACTGTACCACTGGAAAGTACTGCACAGTAGCTTCCATCTGAAATGTCACACTTTAGGATTTCAACCACAGACTCAAAAGTTAGAACCACTTTGCACAGCATAATAAACAGTACCAAATGAAAGTACTGTTCAGCAACTTTTATTTATATGGTCAAAGTTTTCATCCACAGACTTGTACAGAATCTTGAACAGTATTTAAACAGTGCCACCGGAAAGTACTGCTCAGTAGCTTTTGTTGAAGGGTCACACCTAGGATTTCATCCAGAGACTGAAAAATATCACCTTGTACACCGGCCTTATTAAACAGTAAAATCTGAATTGTCACACTTTAGGATTTCATCCACAGACTTCTAAGTCAGAACCACCTGATACAGCATAACAAATAAATGCTATGGCTGAAAACTTACTGCTCAGTGCGCGCTTTTATCTGTCGCACTTCTGAGTTTGATCGACAAATACTTATTGAACCACTTTATTTAGAGTTTTAATATATCTATCTATCCCACCACAGCAGTTAATGTACTAAACAACGGCTTTCATTTTAATGACCATTATTATTTGTAAGAACACGTTATAGTATCAACAACATGGGAACCTTCAGGAAGAGTAAGACATCTGTTAAATGTTTATATTACTCCGCTTTTTGGTCACCCTCTTCAAAGTTAAAATCATGTTAATGTACCTTGATGTTCAAACAAAAGTTAGAATAACATCATGACAAAATTTAACTTCAAATATTAAGTTAACCTTTCCTCTCATAATCACTCATGCAAGGGGGTAGAAATTGGACAAACCATCGAACTGAAACCTCTTAACTTCATCTGTACTGACTTCGAATGGCACCATCTGTTTTGAGTACTTTGTAAAATGAAATTTCGTGGCTTTATGTCCTTGTTTGGGGACTGTAATCAAGCTGAACTAACTGCGTGTAGCTGCGGCTAAATATTCGAACGTTGTTAAAAGTTTATTTTGTAGATTTGAACCCTTTGCCTATCACTTTCTTCCACTGAAACGTTAAGTATAACATTCAAGTTTCTACTCTCTTCAATCAGTTTCATTCTTTGTTCTAGAAGCAACTGTAAGTTAGACAGCTCGGCAGGCATTCTTTTTTTGTAAATGAGTGCTTTCTTTCCAAGCAGGTGTTAACATAGCAACGCCACCAAAAAAATCCCGTTACCTACCAACGTCATAAAACAAAAACTCGTTTCTTAAGTAGAAATTTTAATTGACGCATAGTCTGCATACTTCTTTGCTTATTTACATACTTCAGTTTTTAACAAATCCCTCGTGGCATTTCATTGCCCACAAGAAAATTCCTAGGGATATGTACATCACGCAAAGAAAAATATAACGTGACAGGACGAAATAAGTTGAAACAAAAATACTTAAAGTGTGAATTTGATCATTTAAGGAACCGACTTGTCTGGGTTACAAAAATTTATGGTGTTCATAAAATCACTCAGAGATTTAGTTTGTTGCATTCTTAGATCTGAATTATTTCAAAGTTCAACAGTCCTGTGCTAGCAGAGTGAAAAAATTGTTGTCTCGATATGTTTTGTACAAGGGAATTTTGATTACGAGAAATATATTAAGGTGTATGGTCTGAAAGACGCTTTGTTGACTGGTAATATGAAGAGGGTGGTTTGAATGGGTGCACCACATGAGAGAGCCTTTTGTGTTGCTGTTCCATTGTACAAATTTATTGTGGTGTTTTACTTGTCACGTTCATCGCTATTTCCTTTTGTCAAGTCAATCCCTCTGTTACTCCTGCTGTATTGTTCTCCAGCAAGTTAATGCTTTGTTTGTGTTATGTAGCGCATTACCTTTACCAAGCTTCTGATCACACGAGTCTGTTTCGGGGAGAGGAGGCGGGGGGTGACCTCCCTATGAACATATGAAAGAGACGGGCATGCTCGTCGAAAATTTGAATTAAACCCCTGAGTGAGAGTAATATGGGCGTGGCTTTGGCTTCTTCAGGCAAACAATTACGAGAATCATTCTACAGCTATAGTGATTTAAATGACGAGAAACATGTCGAAGTTAATGCTTTTTTGTGTTTGTAGCGCACTATCTTTACTTAGTTTAGGATAACACGAGTCCTTTTCGGGAAGGGGATGTGACTTCCGTAAGAAAGAGACGTCCATTTGCAAAAAAAAAAAAAAAAAAAAAAACCTAAGAAAGTGGGGCCAATCTGGACCGCGAGGCTATGGCCCTCTTTGAGCCCTAAAAGAGACTTCACAAAGCACACAAACAATAACCAGGGCCATTCGATTTCAATTGCCTGAAAGAAGTCGAAATTGACTGCTCCTTTTAGCACTGATAGTATCAGAGAGTTTAATTTCTTTTTGTTGTCAGACCCGGCCCGGCTGTATAATATTGACCAATCACAAAAGCTAAAATTAAATGCACAGTAACCCTTTTAGCCCGCGTCTACTTCATCGCCATAAATACCATAAAGGGTATTTATGGCCTCTATGTTTCCAATATTTGACTATTGAAAACCGATCGAAAAATACATTAATGTCTCTTCACTTCATGGTCCGTCTGATACATGTTTGATTCTGCAAGTACAGCACAACCTTCGGAGAGGCGGGGGAGGGGGGGGGGGGAGGGTCGGGGTGGTTACAAATGTCGTTGTTTATGAAAGTATCAGGAAGGGGCAAAAGAAGTTGTGTTTTGCTTACTTAACAGACAATCACTTAAGTGAAAAATTTTCAAGGTGAATTCTCGCGAATCTGTCTTCGTTTCACACCAAAAGATGCTACAGAAAGGCACGATTGTTGCAAAAGAATCTTCTATTAAAAATAATGAAGTACACGCATCACCCTCAAAAAACAACACTTTCCTTGTTAAAACAACATTGTACCGTTTTAGAATGTTATAATGCTTATCTTAACAAAGAAAAACAACAAGCTTGATTTTTTTTTATTACGATGATTGCAGTGGAGAAGTCAGTTAGGACCAAGTCTTTATTTAGGGGATTCCATTTTTTCGGTATTCCGTAAAACCAGTTTTTTCCTTTTCAAGGTGATTGACGCTATACCTACTCGTTTCTAAAATATCCGATGTGGTTCAAACTGCGGAACTTTAAAGAAATAGAGGGAAAGTAAAGTAACCGAGCCGATATCTCCACATAAGTTGCATTTTTAAAGCAAACTTCAAACACTCATACTGCTTGATAACCCTTTTAGCTTTACATTTTTCTAGTTAGTTGAAACATTTAACGAAGATTTCGATAATTTACCTGTTTAATTCTCCGGAGGTGTGGCTTCTTCGTGGTGTCAAGTTATAAGTCGGTCAATGATTTCTGGACATTATCATAAATAGCTTTGTTACGGTTAGGGTTTTTGGAACTCGTTACAGTTCCCCCGAAGCATGATGACATTCACCTTACTTCACTATTTCACTAAGAGCGGGACGTGAATTCTTAATTTGGTCAAATTGCTTTTACCAATAGTAAAGAGGCGGGTTGTTTTCTAGATGTCAGTGTAACCTTACAAATAGGGGCGTTCGTTTTTTTTCATAATACAAAACATTCAGCTGTCTCTCTCCAACCTGGAAAGAAATTGCGAAAATCCAGAGTGCTTTCATTGAAAATGAGGTTAAAGAGAACCTCCTACAACGCGACAAAAATCGCACTGAAGTAACAAAGCCTCGCCGCCGTTTTAACTCTTAATTAAAAAGTTTTCTATGTTAGCAGTAATCGCCTGAGCGCAGAAGGAAATCTAAGAAGACATGAATGCAAATGCTTTTTGGAGCCATCTTGTGCCCCAAGAACCTTGCAACATTGTTGAATACAAGTGGTTGTATTCAATTGACCAATTCTGATATATTAAAATTCATACTTGGCAGCGAGGCTTGGGGGAATATTGCTGAGCCTGAAGATGATTTCTTTTGTTTTATTTCCCCAAGCCTCGCTGCCAAGTATGAAGTTTAATATATCGAAAATGGTCTATTAAATGCCTTAGTGTTGGCAATGATGATGACCTTTGACAAGTTTTGAATTAGTATATACTTTTTGTCGCACAACATCAAACACTTCTTTTGTGCACGAAGGACAGTTCACAGCCCGATTAACATGCGCACGTGTACTTTTTCTTCTTTTTTGTGTGTTAAACACGCGATCGTCTCATAACAACACGGCGGGATGCATGTTGACGGTGTCATTTTGAACGATCCAGACCCAAAATCGCCCGCCTAACACCAAACAGCACCCTTGGATCTAACAATATTGGATGTTGTTGCTTTCCATCGAACTAAAAACGCCCAATCACATGCTTTGTTCGCCAGCCAAATATCTGAGAAGCGGTATTAGGAAACAGCCAAACGAAAATTCCCAGCACGGAAAACGATTTTTTGCCTTTTATTGAACGCGCTTTATTAACGTGTAGAATAAATATAATGTAATAGACAAGAAAAAGTGATTTGTTTTGTTTTGTTGTCTTTATTCCTATTATTATCATTACCGTAAATAGCATCACCATGATTTATTACTTAGAAATGCAACCACTCCGTATGCCCCACTGCACTATATCTTTATTGTCTCTTTAAGTATGAATCACTTCTATTCTTTTCGTTTCCCAAGTTAAGCAGGATTAATGAGTCCGATGGCTTTGTTCCAGTTGGAAACTGTTTTTCTTTGTCATTTGGTTTCGTCTTTTTGTACCTTCTAGATTGACCGAGCGACTCCAAAATCCAAATTCAAGCCGAAAATTTCCCCTAAGTTTACTAATTTTACTGACCGAAAAATAAAACCCGATATGAAGGTATTGCTAAAGAGGTTTCATTTAAACATTACAGCGTAGAGCTCGACTCCAGTTCTAACCTTCTGGAAAAATTTTACACCTGGCAGTCCAAGAAATGATTGAGTTGTTAATTAATCTTGTAAGCCCGGCCCAAGAGTGTTCATCGTCAAATTTCTCCCTTTAATATTAATGCTTTACAAATCACATTGGTGACGGGAATAAAGGACATCAGAGCCGTAGCTAGCGGAGGGGGGCGGGGTGCAAGGGGGGCAGCTGCCCCCCTTGGACCCGTTGAGCTAGACATGTCAAGTCTATGGATGGATTTTTTTTTTTTTTTAGACTCAGTTATTTTGATCATAGTGACTTGCAATTGTTTGCCATTTTCATATTCGACATCGATTTTTCGGAGACATATCTCACGACAAGCGCTGAAAATAGCGTTTCGGAGCCTCAAAATTGAAAATTTTCTGGAGGGAGGATACCCCCAGACCCCCTTATCCCCCCCCCCCCCCCCACCTTACAAAAAAAACCTAGCTACGGCCCTGACATTATTATGCAGGATAAATCTTATTGATACTAATTGATTCAAACTCTCCCCACTACTTCTATAGGAAACTTATAGGGACAACAAATGAGAATCTGAATTTTGACGTTAGGTTTTAAAGGGTTAACAGACCGAAATGCCCTTATACAATACTTATTGGTGAAAAGACCAACAGAAAGATGACAAGTCTTTGTTTCACCACTCAACAAACCGGTCATTAACAGACCGAAATTGTCAATAACATATGGTTGAGCTCGACATCGACATTGTCTCACGGGCAAAACCTAAAATAAAAGCAAGGCAAATGGCCTATTATAACATAAACGCGCCAGCAGACGGCGAGCAACTTAAGACAGGCCATTTAAGCAATCGCCATTTTAACCGGTAATCAAAACACCACAACAACTTCAACTTTAAAACTGGGGCAAGTAAGGATTCCTACCACTTTTGAAAAATTGCTACCAAGTTCTTAAACTGAAAAATGATGAGCAGACAAATATGTCAGGAGACTACAAATAGTCTCTCTTTGTTTCTTAGTCCGTCGGGCGAGAGGTACAAACGGCCGCGCTGCTATCGCGCGCGGTCACTAACTTCGATGAAGAATAAGTAGTGGCATTCTAATACGTCAGAGTCACCGTCCTTCTAAACTCACTTTTGTCCACAAAGTCGTCGGTGCACTTGTCTGGCTGACAACATGCCATCGTCGATGCATTAGTGAATGTCAAGCATTGTTATAAATACGATTCCCCCCCCCCCCCCCCACCCCACCTACCTTACTCTTCCACTTCTTTTTCTTTGAAAGCTAAATGTGATTCATTTTAGGTCGGTATCTTTGAAGGGAAAAAGAAATTGTGTTCATCAAAGCAGTTCAAATTTGCCGCCGGTTTGATTGCTTCTCTTGATAGTTTCTTTAAAGTTTGTTTTGAGAATCCTGATTGAGAACCAAAACCGAGTTTGATCCAAATTCATTACTCAGGCGTATAGTTTCAGTCTTTCACCCAGCGATCCGTTACCAGTCTGGCGTCACTATATTCGCATCAAATAAAAGAAACTGTTTATTACACACACGAAACCTGACCCATAACTCAAGGAGGTCAATAAAGTGGTATGTGGACGAAATCGTTTGCCATTACCACTCGAATGAAACCTCGTAAGCTGTACTTTCGCACGACATGAACTCTCCTGCTGCCTGCTAACGCCATACTACCGGATAAACATTTCACTCGAGGACGTAATGATGGATACATGCAACGGAGATTGGGCATGAAATCCTTATCCTCTTAAGCAGTATATCTATATGGTGCCGTTTGTTTTTATTTTTGACAAAGCAAATTTGGGATTTCGCGAATCAGTTTTGGATACATTGAGTTAAGGTTTAACCAACTGAAACGGAGGATAATCGTGAACACTAGAAAATGACAGCGCAATTCCCACCTATATAGTCTCCTTTACGTACACGAAAACAGGGGCACCCAAGAAGAGGTGTTTAGGATACATAAATAGTTAAATTCTAAATGGTTGCCAATTTAAAAACGTGTCAACGTTGCAAAGGTTTTCCCTTGTTTTTAAGCTGAAACTGGCTCCAAATTAATTTGCTTAAAACTCGCATTATTTGTGACGAACAGGCAATTCATTGTATGTGTATGTCTTCAGAACCGGGAAATATAATTTTAACACATTTATATTTGTTACGAAAAATCTGAATAATTTATGAAATTGCTCCTTTTAATATTTGAAGGGAAAAAGAGTGCGCGAAAAGCGTGAGCAGAGTTTCAAGGTTTGAATTTTGTAATCTTCTCAGAAACGTAAGGCGTTTATTATCAAAGTTTGAGGCGTTACTTCGCTAGACTCTTGTCTGTAGTCTATAATTAGCTGTAAAATTTTGACGAGTGACCCTTTATTTTTATATTTATACATGTTTCTCTGAAACAATGTAAAAGAATTATTTCTCTTGAAGACGTCGATCCAAATCTTCTCTAAGTTTGGTTTCGAAAAAGAAAAACGATTTATAATCGAATCCGTTGATCGCTTCACTATATCCTGACCCATGAATCTAAATTTCACCTGCGTCATCATGCCTGTCATAACAATAAAAATTAATGAAAACTCACCAAATTTGAGGTTGGGAAAATAAGTAAGAATATCATGAAAATGTTCTTTTATAACATTAACTTTAAAGATTTGACATTTACACTTCCATTTTATCTGCAATTGACCATTCGAGGTAGCAATTAGGATTGTTAGTTCAGTTGTTTGGCTTCGTAGAACAGATGCTTTTTACCTAATGTATTTGTCATTTCGACAAAGTTAACTAAAAACATGAATACTCATACATTTAACTTATCTATTTAGTTTGTCACCCGCGTATCGCTTATCGGCTTAATGACGTGGTTTGATATGCCCCTAACTAGCTGTATAGTTTCTTTGCATGACATTGATCATAAATCAGCTTTTAAATTAGTCCCGGCGCATTGACTTTTTTCCTTTAATAATTTTCAATTTGTTTTGTTTTGTCAGTTTTCTTTTTCGCCTCGTTTTTCTTTCCAGGTATTTTAGCTCACAACATATCATAAGTAAACAAAACTATAGGTTTGTAGGAATTAAGTATTTTAAGAAAAATACTCATCTGTGTAAGGATTCTTAAATTCAGCTATCAGCAAATAAAAAAGAGGTAGCATTTAAAAGATATTTTCTTCCAAAAATTGTGTCCAACTACTGATTATTTGAATTATTGAAAATTTTGATGTCACGGATAGGTACATAGATTATTTGTGGCAGCCTTTTAATTTCCAATTTATTCGTGTACTTCTTCTTCAAAAATAAACAAAAGTTGCAAAACCTTTAAAATTATATGAGCATAGCGTGCCTAAATCCATTTTGAATTTGGAAGACAATTATCTGCATCCTGCAGCTGAAAAGCAGAATCGCAGAATTGTTGTATTACGTCTTTCCTGAAAAAAGTTTCCATAAAGTATTGATCAACTGCAAAGATTGAGAACTTTCGTCCTCTAGAGGTGAAACTGTTGGGTTTTTTTTCTGTCGAAAACTGCACCTTTCGAAACTGTCTTTGCAATTTATTACGCGTGCATTTATTGAAGACATGATAATTTGACTTTCAGTTCAGAGGACCAGTAGATATAATATGTCAAATGTGTCATAAACCTCACTTTCGTTTCTCGTTTCTTTTGCTTGTAAGTTAAACTACCTCAATTTTAGCTGGTTGAATGTCATCTGTAATTGTCCACGGTAACACCTGCAATTTTCCTAAGACGCCAGTTAGTTGGCGCTTATTTTCAGAAATTTCTTCTTAAACTAAACAATTTTTTTTTCCCAAGGTGATAGACTGATCAGTTTCAACTTTCACTGAGCGGCTTGTTGTGATCTTGACGAGATAACGTAAATTATTAAGAGATAATTAAAATGCGAGGGAATACAGCGATGCTAGGATGGGCTGAATATTGATATGAAACCGTTAGTAGCTAACGTAAAATAACCTTTTCCGACTTTTTAAAACTGCCTTCCATTTTATCCTGCCTTGATATGCTGTGCGGTATATTTAAGTGCAATAATGCCGCTATATATTCTTTTTAAGGTTTTGTATGTTATGTAATTTTAGCTAAAATAGAAAGTAAAAGGGCATGTTTATTAAACACATTTCTTTCATAACTAGCTTGGAAAATTACTTCTTCCTACGTTTCTCTTGATTGCACACGATTGTTTATAAAATTGGTGCGAAACGCCACTGTCGCCGCTTTGGTAAATTAAACATACCTCGAAAGAGGTCTATAAACTATCTTTAATGAACCTTGATAATGAAGGGTAAACGTTAGCCTGGCAGATCACCTACCTATAAAAGCTCATAAAGATCAGAATACGTTGAATTTTGCCGTGTACATTACTGCCAAAAGAGGCAATTATAAGAAACTAAAGAAGACTTTTTGTAACTATTTGTTTCTTGCCGGTCACGTTTTTCTCTTACATTTCAGCAGCAATTGTTAATAATAATAATAATAATAATAATAATAATAATAATAATAATAATAATAAAATATTTATATAGCGCTTATATTTTTCAGGTGCCCTTATGCAATGAAAATGAATAAAATTCTAAGTTTAGTCTAGTTTGTCTTTTTCCGTTTTGGTTAAGGCTTCCTGCTTTTGATCACATCTGCATAGTTTAATTGCCACGACCTGTTATCATAATAGAGCCTGTTAAAAAACCCCTTTAAACTTCCTTCTCTACCCCCTAGGGTAAGCACCAGGGGTGCGTTTCCTAGGTCACACTCGTGCTAAAAGCCTCTTCGAACCTGAAAGCGTTGACCTTTTCAAATTTATTTTTAAATCAGAACAGCTTGGAAGTTTTTGTCTCTGTGTGTAGCTAACCAAAGCAAATTGCTTTCAAAAGTATGAACATGGCTGAGCATTCTACACATAGCATCGGTTACTGACCTGAAAATCTCAGGTTCTTCGAGAAGTTTACAGCACTGAAAAGGAGGAAAACAAAATAAAGTTTTTACAAAACCTAGAGAAAAAAAATAGACGCAGCTGATTTGAGTACCAATTTTTGTGCTATGGCTTTCAGCTGAATCAGAGTTACCCTCTAGGATACCCATCAACAACAATTTATAGACTGATTAAGACTTGCTGCTACATGTAAGACGTGTAAGCATTAACAAACAAGAGTTCTTCTTAATAGTCTATTTTTCTCCCGGGCCTCAAACGACTCGCGACAGTGTAATACTCTTCAAAACGGCAAAATACTCCTCGGTGCCCTTGAACTGCAACTTTATAAATATCCTTGCGGCCGTGAGCTTCTTTCTGTGAATTTTGTTCAATTTTGACAGCCCATTTAAATCTTTTCATGATCTTTTAACGGACTAAGTTACTTCTAATTTTTTAACTGTGGTCCAAATTGTTAGCTTTAGGCAATAAACCTCTAGCTTAGTTTTGCAGGTGATTTTTCATCAAAAATTCGAATTTTTCTTCAATATCATTTAAGGCTCTGCATGGACCCGTACGATTAAATCAGGAACTGCCCAATTAATTTTGAAAAAGACGCAAATTAACAAAATACTCAAAGCGTTTTTCAAAAACTTACCGACAAAGGCCACTTTTTTTTCTAAGCCTTTTTTTTCACCAAACTCCTTTTCACAGAAATAATTTGCCCATAATCGGGTCCAGCTTCTAAATACTGTTTTGTTTGTATGATATGATCGAAAATCTTGTTTGTTTAAACGAAAGATATTATATTTATTTCGTGAGCACGTGATCCGTGCGGGAAAAAGAGATCCGTTTTACGAAGTTTGGCATTTGATCAAGCCTATACTTGCGGTAACAGGAGTCCTTTGATTCAGCGGAATTATAGATTCCTTCGAAGACAAATCATCGCTTAAACAGCATTTGAAGTGTATTGGACTTCAGTGTAAAATTGTTACGTCAGAGCTCATTTTCAGATGTAAAGATAACATAAAAATATACTGTCCTTTTCATGAATAATACTCTTTGGATCATTGTTTTCTAGTTGATCAATTAAAGCCACTAATGAGTTATTTCGTCCGTGCGTTATTGCCATAATGTCCTCGCTGTATTGGATTTTAAAGGAAGATTTAACCTGGCGCCTGCCATATAATTGTACAGCAATCGACTGAGTGATTTCATTGGTCGATCCTTAGGTCACGCTGTGGTTGGTCAAACTAAAGCACAATGAAACTCTTTTAACATAATGTAATTGACAGCCGCATTGTCTGTCCTTTGTATGGTATTTTAGTAACCGTGGTAGTAAAGAAAAACGTGTTCTAACCAACAGCACCTCAGGTGTCATACCTACTCAAGCTCCGGAGTCCACAAGTTAGATTACACAGAGGAGTTAACAACCAGTTCAAGAACTTAGTCAACGCAAAATAACTCTAGTTTGGAAAGAATAGAGGTAAGCTAACCGCTTTGATTAAATTTTGAGCAAATCACTGTTCTATCGGCCTTCCTCGCTCTTTTTTATGCAAAAATTTTCCTGTGGATAAGATAGTAAGTTGTTACATATGGTTTGCTTTGCTTTATAAAACGGCGAAACGGAATATGTGAACTGATCAACAAAATTATCAATCAGTTTTTTCGTGAAAAGGCAAAATTTTTGCCAGAGTATTGTGAGTTTGCCAGTCAAATGGTCGCAAAAATTAAAAAAAAAAGACATTTATGGGATCCTGTACTTAGTATAATACTGTATGCTATAAAGGGGTGATATAGGTTTTCCATGGTGTGCAGATTTTTGTACTGGAGCGTAAAAACACCACATGAAGCAAGGGAGAAATTGGGTTACATCCGCTCCTCTTGTATAAGTTTGTCGCAGCTTTGAAAAATCTTTTTAGAAAGAAATATTTATTTTCGTGACTCAAGAGTCCGCGGTGATCTATCACATTAACCCCAAAGTGTACTCTTTTGTATAATGTTACGTTAAAAAGTAATAGAATATTCTAGGTTCAAGAATATGTACACTCAAAAACAGCTCGCTATTTTTAGCCTAAGGTGGCATGAAATAGCGTTCACGCGAATTTTCGTTGGTGAAGTCTGGCGCAGTTTTCACCAGCCCAGTTAACGCAATGTGTGTTTAGAGAGGTTTCCTTTAGATTAGAATAACTAAATTACATAAAGATCAATGCATATGAGCTTTGCTGAAGCTCTGGTTGTGAAACTCCGATTGCTATTTTTGTGATGCCCCAAAAACGATATGTAATCGTAGAAGACTTTTCAAGCACGCCAAGTGACTTCCGACAAAATTGTACAGTACTAGGTTCTAGCACAGCGCTATCAATATGAATTCTAATTTACACACATTTTTTGGTGCTAGGTGATAAGTGGTGATATTGTGGCCATATCCACAACCAAATTCATGATGAATAATGGCTGTAAATGAAACCGAACAGATATTCAGTTTTCTCTTTCGCTGTTGTATTATTACAGAAGCTAAACGTCTTTAGTCATTAAAGCGGATAAAGTTTGTATTAGGATTGTTTTTGTTTTCTGAGAAATAAGACAGGAACGCGCTTCATCCTATATATGTCTCTACATTTTAATCGGTTGTAATTATTGTCTGCAAAGTTCGCAAATTTCGTGTATTTCAAGGATCGCGTGTGTGTATGATTTATCGCGTGGTTGAAAACCTATTCGATCAAACGTGACCACAAAAGAAGCCAATCGAGTGTAAAGGGTGTTTTCGGCTGCACGCGCTCGGGAATTTATGTTTCGTCGCGATTAATCGGAATGCCGTTAGCAAGGCGACACACAGACAAACGCGGTAATAAGCCAACGAAACCTGGGTGTTTTGCAAAGCGCAGCTTTCGGCTTACCACGAAAATATCAGTGCACGTGAAAAATGGTCTTAATACAGTCGCCCGCGCAGGAAAACAATACAAAATCCACCCCGCTGAAACCCATTGATTTGCGCTGTTAATACATCACGTTTGCTACATTGTAAAGGAAATGACAACACAACGGACAGCTTCAGGTTGAAATAGTAATATTCCTGTCTAAAACAACGATGTACGTGAGTATTCGCCAAAAATATAGGATGTTGAGGGTCAAACCTAAGATTATAGGGGTGTTGGCCTTGCGCCCGGTAATAGTAACACCGGATCCTTGGTCGTAAAAAGCACCCTCCTTTATTTTACTGATAGCGTGTGAAATGAAGTGTGCTTTCTCAAGAAAGAAAGGTAAACAAGTACTGCGGAGTAGTATAAACATTTACATAGCTCATTATCTGTCAGACACTTCGTTAAGTACGAGAAATAGTTGTGAACATATTGTCTCTCCAAAGTTTTTTGTACGTGATAGCACTGTAAAAAACTTAATCTTCAACTGTTATCGGCCATTTTTGTGCGGTTCTGGCTCACGTGATATTGTGCAGCTTTCACCGCTTTGAAAAACAATTATTTGGGAAGGAAACTCGTTGCCCGGTTACATCATTTTCCTAGTTTTAATGTAACAAAACGTCTCAACATTTCCATCACTTTTCTAAGATCGTTCATTAACAAATTTCCCTTGCCTCGGGCATTATTTTTAAATTTGAAATTCAAATTTTTGGTGGCCACTGCTTTTTCAGCTGGAGGCGCAAGACTTGTTTAACTACACAGTTCTTGATTTTCTATCAAATGTTCTCTTCTTTTAAGACAAGTGACAAAGTAAGGCAAAAATCGATGGTTTAACCAATTGGAGAGCTCAGTGGTAGTGCAAATGTTTTAGTCCATATGGGAATTGCAGTTATTAATAGCCACCACACAAAGGGCTTGTTCGCTAAGTGGAAAGGAAATTATATTCAAAAGATACAGGATGAAATGCCGCAATTAGTGCCCTAAAAGAAATGAAACTGTATGCGAATTTGTGATCACATTGTTAATTAAAACTTGGGAAATAATTTGAAGACAACGGGCAGTTCGAATGCGACGAGAACTGCAAGAGAACCACGACATTTAGATTTCGATCTCCAAATTGCTTACTGGTAAGTTTAACTTTTCTCGTCTAGGAGAATGTATAGAAAAAAAGGAAAATTAATCGTTTGAATTTATTTATTGACCCAATATTTTTTGCCGTAATTTAAATAATAATCGTAGTAACTTGAAATTTAAATTTTTCAAGAATTGGTTGGTATACTGTTAATTAGTTTGTTTTGATAGTTCTTGTCACATATAGAACCAAAAAAATAATCGTTTAAAACGTGCAAACTCACACCCTCGTTTTTACAAACCGATGCTGAATATAGCGGTTTTACCACACGCGAGTAATTCATAAACCACAGCTGTATTGTCCTTTTAAAAAATTAACTCCATCACTTCCGCCATTAACTGACCATCTTGGCGTGATCAAAGAAGTTGTCATATGTGAATTAGGCGGGTTCGAAAACCTAAGTTTTACTATCGGAATATATTTGATACTGAGCAACACTTTTTTTAGCGCTTATTGCGCTACGTTAAGTGTGATAATTAAGACGAGAGCTGCACTGAAAGCCACTTTCCTGCGGTGTTGTTTAGTAAAAGTACTGTTTACAAGATGGTTCTAACTTTTGAACCTGTGGTTAGCCCACTGAGACCAGACAAATCCAAACTACTAAGCAAGTACATGAGTGCCGGGTACACTTTCAGTACATAACAATAAGGGTGTAAAATGTTTCTTACTTTCTTGGTTTTGAATGAAGATCTAAAGGTGCGCAGCATTAGGCGCGTGAGACTTATTACCCTTTTTTTAAGCAACTTTTCCCAAATTTATACGAGCACTATATATTACGTAATGCATATAGTGGCTTCTTGAGGAGTGTAACCAGATGGTATTTTGTCAAGTTCAAAATAGTTCTAACCTTTGTTTCTCTGTAGATAAACATCTTAATATTTAAATAGAAACTGATGCAGCATTAATATTTGTGCTGATCAAGGTGCCTTTTAAAAACTTACTTTTAATTTTCTATAGCGTATTTTTGAAGTGCCTTAATTCGAATAACGTTTGTCAAAGAGTTCTCAGTTGTGATCCATTTACTTTTTGCCAAAGTTAATTCTTTTATGATTTCCTTCTTTGTTTGAGAGATTGGGTTGGCTTAGTCTACATATGGTTTAGTTAGAGCAAGTGGCATCGTGTTTTGAGATTAAGATCTTGCTAAAATTAAACTCAATGTAAGGGGAAAAGTGGACCACTTTTTTTTACAGCGAAGGTTTACGTTTTTGTTTATCTGAATATCGCGTGTTTTGCGACTCGGCTATGTGTAAACAATTGTCTGGGGCGGGATCGCCATTCTATTTCACTGTCACATTGCATCAGTTAAATGAAGTGCTTTGGTTAGGGATCTAAGACATTCGAGCTAACGATTGTTATTTTAATAAATCAAAAGTACTATCGACTGACTTGTTGGAACTTATTGTTCTAAAAAGTAAAACCAAACCGGTTTGTCATAGTCGCTGTTACAGGGATTTTGAAAGGTCACGTTCAGATCACGACATAAAAAAATGTCAGGGTTTCTAAATAACAAATGCAAAATCACCATCTGTTTTTGCTTTCTGTATAGAACTGACAGAATCGAAAACAGCGTTGCACTGAAAAAACAACATTCCGATGGATTAAAAGTAAAAACCAAGTATTCTCACTAATCCCGGAAGAAATTCTCGTTGTATTTTAGGTTACAAAATGACCGAAATAAATAAACGAGCCTTGATCTGTTTGTGTAGTATTTTGATAAGTACGGAGATATTTGTGTCGATAAAAGGTCATGTCAGCTAGAGTAGATTTCGTACAATTGTTGGAATACAATATGACTTAAATTTTGTTGTCAATCATCGGCCTATTTCGAATTTTTTTGTAACTTTTTCTCCCTTGAATTCTGAAGGGTGAAAAGATGCTCGTTACTCTAAGCTGAGGGGTTATAACAAGTAGATTTTATGTTTTGTGTGTTAAAAAATGGTCTCTAATTGTGAGCATTAGTGGGTAATTGACTTTCCCATAAAACTGCATTTCAGTCGTTGTATTTTAAAAAGCAAATATTTTCCCCTCATATGTTTCAACTTCACTCAAATTATGACTTCAGAATGTGCCCTAACCGGCAAGAAAATACAATGACATACCTAGTCGGACGCAGTAAAAGTTCAGTATAGAATTTTTTGAAACTATGTTTGGAATTATATAAACATAGATGGTCCTCTAAAATTATTGCAAAACTTTAGCCACTAAGCAGATTTACCTCATTTAACGTCAAATTTACATGTAATCGACGGCAAAATATTTAAGACCCTACAATAGTCTTGCCTGCTTTCTTAGAAAAAAAAAAACATCCATTTCCGATACTTAGCTCATTACAACAGTACATTTTATCACGTTCATTCTCAAGTTTCGTTAAAAAAGAAACAGCAAAATAGTGGATGTTATTGGCCCTCTATTTCCTACATTGCCATCTGTTTTTGACCGCTTCATGTCACTGCTGTTTCATCAGCATGAAACTGTTTACTTGCTAAAAGTGCACGTACTTTTAATTTTACTGAGCATGCTTCCACCGGAGTGCTTGAGATCTTGTCAATCTCACTTATCTGTACATGCCTATTTTCAAAGGTCGCCCTTGGACTATTTAACTACGACTAAACGCCTCGTAAATGTTTAAGAGTTTTATTTAGGTTCGTCTTATTTCCAGTGCGTTAAACAATCTTTGAGTGGTTGCATCAACGATTTTAATGACTTTATTTGGGCCGCAAATCACAGATTGAGACGTCTATTCAAATGATTCATATTTGATGGTTCCTACACATCAGGAACTATTTGTTTTATAATTCATGGATTTATATTTTACAATTCTTGAAATGTGAAAAGTTCAACGCCCTCCAAATACGTGACCACTCCTTCTAATGTCTACTTGTACTCCTCGCCATCCTACGACGCCGTACTTCCGAAGAGCTCGTGCATTGCATCATTCCCGACATAGCTACATATGTTATCTCAATAGGTTTACTATTCACGAATTACATTGGCCTTAGAAAAGAAAAATTTGAATTGCTTGGAAGTTTGTTGCGAGATTTCGCAGTTACCGCGGTTGGAAATCATTAACTTCGAAGTGGATCTTGATAAACAAGGTTCGAAGTGTAGCAATTTCAATGAAATCCACCAAGAGAGCAGTACTTTTGTGGAAGTAGGAGTTAACTTGAAATGCTGTGCAAAGAATTTCCAACTGTCGAATCAGTCCTGATAAATCCTAAGGAGTGACCGTTCACATAAAAGCTTCTGAGCTGGATTCTGTTGACGAAAATTATCTCCTACAAATTGGGACCCCCCCCCCCCCTCCCCCAGACTGGATCCCCCTATGTGTTAATGAACTACATCAAGCACTATTTCAACCTTTTCGTTCCCAGCGTGAAAGATGTCTTATAAGATGGTTGTAACTTGCTACGGCCTCGAGAGTCGGTTGTGGACGAAATCATATCGCGAGCGACCATTCTTTAGCAATACTTTTCCGTGCCAGATCCAGACCTCGAGATAAGGGGGCGGGGGAGAGGGGGCGGTCATCCAGACCTTTAGGAAAGGGGCGGGAGCGGACTCCAAATTTTTTTTCGGCCCTTCGGGCCTCAGTTTGCTCTAGCATTTTTAAGTTTGATTTTGGCCAGATTTGGTACTAAGAATGTTGTTAGTGAATATTGTAATGTAGCAGCTGGTTGTTGTTGTTGTTGTGTTTTCAAATAAAAGCGTTGGGCTCTATGGTCTATTGACTTTGACAAGGTGGTTCTCAATGAAATACTAGACACTGAAGTGGTTAAAGTGGCCTTTCAGATCATTGAAAGTCATCAAGCAGTGCTTTACTGTAGCGTTGTTTGTTTTTTAAGCTTTGTAAACTGATATTTAAACTTTTATCACCAGAGATTGGGTCTGTATATAACTGTACTAAATTCTTTACCAATGAATCAAACTGCAAAGCATTTTTACCAAAGTTAACATTGTAAGTTTTTCTGTGTTGTTTTTTTTTTTTTTGCAAATAAAAATTATTTAGATAAATTTTTATAACTACTTATACCTATAAATAGAAGTTTGATGGACTTTACAAACAGGATGACACCGTCGATCAGTTATTTTCGTAGATCGAATTGTTTTCTGTACATACATATAGTATTTCAGAATCCATGCTAGGTATACATACATTGCCGGGTTTTTGTGAAGATAATATAAGATGCAAGGTGGTTGTAGCATTTGCGTCTGTGTTTAAGTTGTAAGTGAGAACATTCCAATCATAAAACTTCAATGCCTATTCCTCTGAGTATTATCAGGGGCACCCAACGACTGTTTTCTGTGAATTATCTGTTGGGAGAAGCAAATATTGCCTAGAATTTTCTTTTGCTTGAGGACGCTAGAAATTTGTAGATGACCGTTCCATTCGGGTACAATTTTCGAAGCGTATCCTCTACGATTTTTTGAAGTTTAATTTCTCACATTTTACTCCCAGTGTTAGTCGGCTAATTTTCGTAGAAAATGAAACTTAAAACTTTCGGATTCAAAAATGTGATGGGGAGAGGAAAAACAAAAATTCTAACTTTCGTAAAATGTTATATTGCAGCTAAAATGTTCGCGGAAATTATACTGAAGCCCTTGTTATTTCAAAAAGACTAAAATCCCCCATGTATGACCGAACAGGTACAAATTTTATAGCCCCGCTTAGAATGCATTACTATACATCTAAAAGTACTTTGGATAACCTGAAAAGTGTTTTCAATGTATTTAAGGGGAAACCCATCGTCGGTGCCCGTGTATTATGCTGGAATGGGGACTCAGTAGAACTTAGTGGTGTCTACGAACCTGAATAACGCATGTACAAATAGCCGGTTTTACTTATTTTTTTGAAAGACTTGCCACTGAGGATAATTGCCCAATACTTTTCAGTTAAATTCTTGCCAGTATTTTACCGATAATTTCACCCTTTAAACCTATTGCCTTTTACAGATAAAATAAACAGCCTCGTGGGGAACTGTTCCTGGAGTAGCTATCAATTAATTGGTATCCTCAATCCACCGACAATAAAAAGTAGGAACAAAATTGTGTTCTTGTATTTCGTGCAATACGGGGCAGTATTGCTAAAAACTGCATTGATCGGAAACGTTAAAAATTTCTGCGTCATTTTAATTTTTTATGATGCGCCTAGTAGACTGAATGGAGTACTTATGTACTTACAGGATTTAAAGAATCGACAGGTTAAGCTTTTAGTCAGTCTCCAAGCCACTAAATCTACTCAACTCTCACAGTTTACGTTTATTCTGCTTGGCAAATTTGAAGTGAATTTGCCGAATAAGTAGGGAAAACAAATATGCTGCTTGCAGTTTATTGTGCTAAATAAAAATGTAATTAACTTTCCTTCTTTCTACGATCGAGGGGCAAGAATCAACAGAACTGTTTACAAATCGCGAGGGAATAAATTGCTAATGATTTAGAGGAGCTTGACTCGATAGATCAGTATTATAATACAAGCAGTGTTAAGCACCATCCGACGATACAAACAACTCGATTGTTTTTGCGCGTATTTAATTTCAAAATATTCTGAAACACGTATTTCATTTGGGATCTTAAAACCTGAAATAAAAAACATATGGGAACCTAGTGACATCTAACAGTTTAGAAAACAAATTGGACTCATTGTATTTGGCATTCAGTGTTTTTAAAAAGGCGTACGGCATTCAATCTGAAGATTTATGTTAAGGATTTAAACAGTTTTCATTTTTTAATGACCTAAGCTAAGCAGGTGACAGATTGTGTTCGGTATGCCCAAGAGAGAAAGATGAATAAACCAGAAAGGTTTGTTTTATTCACAACATTTCAATAAGTGTTAATTGGTTAAGAACACCTTTGGTTTTTTTTTTTCAGCTAAGGACACCCTTACTTGCATAACACCTGTATTTATTTATCTATTATCTTAGTATCCATGGTACAAAATCAGTCAATGTAAGACCCTTTAAATAGCTCAGTATATAAACACGGCTAGCAAAGGCTACTTAGTTTGGGGCAAATATAATATGTTTGAGCTACTCGCCTTAAATTGCTTCCTTAAATGTAATTTTTAGTCAAAAGTATTAGAGCAATAACAGCTTAAATGAGCGCGCGCGTCTCGTTAACTTCCCGAAACTTCTTGATTTTGTAGAATGTTAGTAAATGGAACCAGAAACCAAAAAGGTCTGGCTATCTTCTTAGCCACTTTCGCCATCGATCAAGAAAACCTTCATTAAAAATAGCGCTCTAACAACGAAAGTGAACACGAGCAATTCAAACCTGCATACTGCCAAAAGTTATTTTATCCTGATATTGTAAGGCTCTATAAAACCGTACCTTGTATTCATCTCGAAGGTTACTAGGCAATGTTCATCTTATAATCGTAACACAACAGAGCCTCCGAGACGGTTATCTAGTCTAAACATAGTATGAAAAACCGAGAGCAAATAACAATAACTGACTTGTCCTTAACTTGTTAATAACGTAGAGACAATTTTTGCTTCATGACAAAATAAATTAATTCATAGTGTAGGGTTATAAAACTCATGTAAACTGTCTGCCTCTAAAAAGGATTGTTCTTTACTAAATTAATGAATCAAAAGACTTTTCTTCATTCCTCATGGTATTTTAGCTGTAATGAAAAGTGAGTAAACTCGAGTATTTTGGACAGAGTACCCATTATTTAAACGTGTTCTTTGCAGCAGTCGTTTTACAAATTAGCCACTTCAGAAAATTCTCATGAAGATCATACTGTCGCGGGCATGATATGAAATGCAATAAGGGTTATTAATGTACCTATTCCAAGCTTTTCAGATCAGTTGACCGCGCTTTAAAGCACGTACGGCAAAGTCTGTTTATTTACCTCCACCATCAAAGTCAATTTAGATGTACAAGTTGTAACTATCGAATTTGCGGACAAAATTTTAAGCTGTGTCTAGGTCTGAAACCTGTGTCTAGCAGTTGTTTTTAATACTTATTATTTCGTTATTTTATGCATTTCATTTTTCATTTTTATCGTGAGAATGACAATTTTTTGGGAGTTAATGGTTTCAAACACATGGTTGTTTCCCAAGAAGAAAACTAAGTACACTGAAAGTGTTTTTATTCTAGTTTTCCGGCACTTTTGAAATGATTTTTCACGCCCGTAAGAAAATGCCCCCAAGCAATTAGTTTCATAGCCTGCTAATATTCAGATCGCTTTAAAATTGCCGAGACTAGGAATAAAAAAAGGTAGAACTTGAACCTTCCTAATGGCCTGTAATAAGTTTATTTACAAGTATATATTCTTTTTTAAGTATATTTTTCGAAACCGTTTGTTTTTCTTGTTTTTTTTTTTATCTTTGATTTGTTTCTTTTATAAAAAGTTCATCTTCTTGCGTTTTATCGAATTTTTTCCCACGCAATTCAGAGTACCTTTTCTTTTTTTCCATTTATTTACTTGTAACCTTTTACGTTACAAAATTTTACATCGCAAACAACCCCATCTTAAATATGCTGTTTCAATGCATACACTTGTAAGGAGAAAACTTAAAAATAGCAGAAAAGGTTCTTTGTTTGCCCAGTGATTCTACTTACTTTATTCTTTATAAAGAATGCCATTCTAATGAAAAAAGGGTGGAAGAGACTTGTCAGTAATTTTTTCGCCTTATGAGCAAAAAAGAAAATTAAAAAAGCAAAGCGGATAATTAAACAACACTTAACACTGAATTTACGATTGAAAAAAGAAAAAAAATCAAAGCTGTTACAATTCATTGCGTCTAAGAGAAATAATTTCAGCGATGAGTTAGGCGGCAACGCCTTGCTGAAAACGTGAAAAATCAAACGTCTTCTTCATTCGTGTCTTGTTTTGTAGGTACATCCGGAAGAATATTGTTGTTTACCTCAGAAAGACTACTTTTTGCGTATTTCCTTCTCCTACAATATCAATTGTTTGCGTATTTAAATCACACGTAATGAAATATCACACAGTCTTCATTTCTGGCACAGTCGTTGTTACTGTCAAGAAAATTACCCAACATTAACTGACCGCTTGAATTTCTTATTAGAAGTCAAAGTTTTTGCTCCACCTCTCCTCCAATCATACTCGCCGCAGATTCTTTCCGCGGAGTTTTGGTTCATTTGGTGAAATGTAAGTCACGTTTTTTGTTGATTTTTTGCTGTCTTTGATTTCGCGTTTTCGATGTTGTTACATAACGTTATTAACACACCCTTTCGGCTAGCATTACATAGCCAATATCTAAGATTCGTCACTTAACACAACTATAGTCTTCATAGTCCAAGGTGAAAGCACAAAGTAACTGCCTTCTTTACTCGATTTAATAGTTTCGAAGTGAAACTAACTGTACAAAGTTCTCCTCACTTTTTAGCAATAGTGGGAAAATCTTTATCTCATGTTTTTTTCTTTCTTGATCAAACCAAACTAAACAGCTTATTCAGTGGAGTGGTTTTCAAGCTGCACAGTGGTTTTAACTCTTACGTCGGTCAAAAATAAACACTTCAGTGATACTTCAAATGAAAGCTAGTAATCAGTGCTTTCCCGGCTCTATCGTTGTTTGTTATACTGTATGCGGTAGCTCTAACCTCTAAAAACGAAAGGGTTGACTGTGTATTTTTGAAGTCCTTTCATTGGTCAATACTGGCCTGTGGTGCTGTTTGCACAGCACTACTTCAAAAGCCGGGTTCTTACTTCAAGGCTATGGACGCAATAATCCTCCCTGGTTGGTCAATTTTTACTCTTGTGGAAGAAATCTTTAAGAGAGGCTATTCAAATGCAAGCTACTGAGTAGTACTTTCTCGTGGTACTGTCTATATTATGCTGTGCAAGGTGGTTCTAAACTTTTGAGTCTGTGAATAAAATCCTGTGGTACTGTTTATTATGCCGTACAAGGTGGTTCTAAATTTTGAGTCTGTGGATGTTTTAAAGTGTAACCATAAAAATGAAAGCCACTGAGCAGTACTTTCCTATGCTACTGTTTATTATGCTGTACAAGGTGGTTCTAAATTTTGAGTCTGTGAAAGAAATCATTAGGAAGAAATAACTCTAAAAAACGCTACTGAACAGCACTTTCTTGGAGCTGTTTATTATGCCTCACAAGGTAGTTTTAATGACTCCCTAGGAGATCTGAAATAAACTAGTGCTACCGTGAACCATCCATTTGAGTCTCTCTTGCTGCGTAATATGTTATTTTGTACTGAGCTTGTTATGTGGTTTGTTGATGAAAGATTACGGTGGATGTAATCAGTGTGTTATGCGGTCAACAACAATTAACTGCTTGAAATGAAAAATTTTAAGTCGATCGTACCAATCGGAGTTGTTGCTTGTTTCTTATGCTTTGCTTTCCGCACTTTTCGTGACTAATGAACAAACATTTTAGAATATTTATCAGATTTGAAATAGTAGTACTCTTAAACAGTAACAGACTCAAGGACATGTACGTGTAAATATCAACTATTGCACATAACAAAACCTTAAAACTTTAAATAAATGCATGTACGGTTTTAAACCCTTTCTCCCTCCCTAGTCGATTACTTCCACAAGTAAGAGTAACAATAGTTGTTACTTTGGAGTGTATTATCGAATGCTAAAGTATGTGCTAACATTCAAATGGAACCTCTTTAGCAGTACTTTGAAGTACTAAGTAAACTGGAAATTGAGCCTTTTAAGGTGCTAGGCTTACTTCTATGGCTTTAAGTTCAAGTAGCGATTCGCTCACAAGAGTTGGTCTTTAACTACGAAGTGCATATATGATACTCTTCCACTGTAATACGAGACCCTACCGATTAATATTGTAAGGCAGTCAAAGCTACGCCGAAATAGTGAGATTATTCGCGTTAAGTTAAGATAACGTCAATATCAATGAAACGCGGGAATGAAACTCTGCTAAGAACAGTCGCCTAAATCCCTAAAAGATGGCATGGAATAACCGAAACACGTTACAAATGTCCGTAATAAAAACTGAGGTAGAAAGCAGGATCCAAAATGGCTAACGTTCAATTGAAGTTGAGTAGAGGTGCTCATGCATTTTTTTTTTCTGTTTTGCGGTGCCTTTGTGATGTCTTTTCCCATGGAATAGTCGCTTTGATTGCGTGTGTAAAATTAAGATGGATTGGCGGTGAACCAGTTCTAACCAGATACTCTTTCCTCTTTTTGCTAGTTTTGCTTGTTTTCCTTTTTTTGTCTTTTTTTGTAAAGGCTTTGAAATATATCTAATGAAACATCTGGCTATCTTTTGAAGTATAACACAAACTAATACTCTGTACAAAGAATGAGTCCACCTTCCCAACCTAAAATTTGATAAATCCTCAAAATCGATTCAGGTCTTATTGTCACATATAAAAACCCCTACTCTAGGTTTATCAGTCAACTACGCAATTTCGTTGTTTGCCTAATCTGTCATACCAACCATACCTTGGATGATTCGTATTCACCACCAATGTTTTTATTTACCATCTTTGCCAACAGTACAGATTAGAAACTTCGAAATATTGATTTATGAGTCAGTTTTCTCTCTCTTTTTTTATCTCACGCCACCAGGGATAGATCTATTTATTTCTTCGGGGAGAAGAGTGGGGTAGTGTCACTGTAGTGTTGTCGGCAACTGGCGCGTTGCTCATGATCAGTGCTTCATATCCTTCGTATCAACACACATCTATATATTAAGCTCTAGGAAATAGACTGAAACAAAACTGCTGGAATTGATCATAGTCTCGCAGCGAATTAAGTCATTTTTTCCACTTGTGACGATAGTAGCAAATCTCAAATCTCGAATTTCGAGAAAATTACCAAAATACAGTTTGTATAAAAATGAATCGAAAGTTCACGAACTGCGAAGAGAATTGATTTCAATTATCACTCGGCGGGATGTCTTAGTAATGGCGAGACACTGCGTGCGGAAAATAAAGAAAAACGGATTTTCATGAAAAGAAATAAATAGCATAAATAAATAAATAGCCCCCATGGCTCGTGGTTTTCCATCCTTTAACGTCCTCCGAAAGTTTTGTTTGTCTTAATTTGTGCACCGTACAGTACAGGAAAGGTGGTTTCATGGAACGGTTACTTCAAAAGGGTTCGTCCACAGAAGTGGATCTCGTGTACTTTGGAAGTGAAGGCGTCAAGACATGTTAAGACGTTGAACGGACACGGTTAACTACTTTTTTTTCAAAACTGAATGGTTGAATGTTATTAATTTCTTGAATCATTTAATGGGGCTAGTAATGTTTCATTTGTCCATGTTGTCTGTTCTTGCTATACAAGATGTTTTGTAGTTTTTTTGGTTGTCGATAAAATACTAACCTCTGACCATATACAGGAAAGCTCTCAGGGCTATTTTTTTCCACTCCTTTTTTTTTTTCTTGTGAAACTTTTTCGTGCATTTGTCATTTCCGTATGATTTAGAGGTCAAATTTTTGTCTTTCGTGCTCACACCCACTCACAAGTTGACCCTGTTTAGCCTGCAGATTCCGCACCACGAATATCCGATCTTTGTTACAACAGTATCCATCCTTTGATTTTCCGCCCATCCTTAAATGGTCGTTTCCATTAAACGCGTCGCCATTTGTCTACAAAACCACGCCGCGTCACGAAATGAAAGACACGACCGACGTCGACCTGCTCGGAAGCTTTCATTTGAGTGGTAGCACTTAAGCATTATGTCCGCAGATCTGATTGATAGAGCCGCATTGAACAGCATGGTTTTCATTTCAATAGCGACGCTTTCTTTATAATCTACAAAACCATCTTATAGATGATAAGATGATAAAAAGCTCTAGAGTTTTTTTAGGATTTGATTCACAGACTCAAAAGTTAGAACCCTCTGGCACAGACAATACCACTGGAAAGTACTCCTCAGTGGCTTTTATTTGAATGGTCACACTTAAGGATTTTATCCACGGACCCAAAAGTTGGAATAACCTTTTACAGCATAATAAACAGTACCACAGGAAAGATCTGCTCAGTGGCTTCTATTGGAATGGTCACACCTAACGATTTCATCAACAGACTCAGAAGTTATAACATCCTTGTACAGCATAATCAATAGTACCCAAGGAAAGTCAGTACTGCTTAGCAGTTTTCATTTAAATGGGTCACTTTAGGATTTCATCCTAAGACTCAAAAGTTAGAACCACATTGTACAGCGTAATAAAGTTAAGTTCCATGTATTGTTTTTTTTCCACCCTAGGATGAGTGAAATACTGCCCCAAGTACCCTCCCCAGGAAGTGCTCTGTACCACCGCATTCCAAAGTGTGCGCGATGCAGAAATCACGGTGCGTTGTCATGGCTTAAGGGACATAAACACTACTGCCGCTGGAGGGACTGCACATGCTCCAAATGTCTTCTCATTGCTGAGCGCCAGCGTATTACGGCCGCTCGAGTGGCCCTCTTGAGACAACAGAGAAAGAACTCAGAAGTGACGCAAAAAATGGAACAAAAAGATGAAGACAAAGACCAGATGAATAAGGGTTTTGGAGATGATGTTTATCAAAGGCCTTCCATGGTGCTAAACTCCATGTCGTCGTTACAAAGAAGAAAAGACAGCGACGATGAGTACGAAGGTGGGAAAAATTTACTTCACAAATGATCTGATCCTTTTACTTGCAAAAATACCTATAATGGAATTTATAAAAAAAATATGTCTTAAACTGAATTTGCCAGTGCAAGTGTAGTTATTACTAAAAAAAGTGTCAGGTTTGCACCACAGGATTTTTTTCATGGGCTCTAAAGTTGGAACTACATTAGGTGTGTGTCGAAGTAAAGGAAACATAATTCGGAATAGAAAGCGCGTTACTAGGGAAATAACAGAATTTGTTAAATCTTAAGACATTGGGTGTAGCCTTGAGTTAAACTAGTATTCCATGGAATAGTATGTAGCAGTGCTCTTTTTTGCTTCCGAGAAACCAGCCAAGATACTTAGCCGGGATTTTCTTTTTAACCCACAGATGAAGGTATCGATCAACAGCTATCTCCGACATCATCTAAGGAAAACGAGGACTTTCAAAATGAACAGTCTTCCCAGCCTGAGCCGACTATGATCGATGGTGTCCGAATAAAAACCGAGCCTGGAAAATCGCCAGACGAAGACGACGAGGAAAGAAGTACAGTTGTCACGACAAGCGAAGGCGAAACTCAACGCCAGTCTCCAAAGAGAAAACTAAACGGAGAAATGCATCAAGAGGAGATCGATGTCTTACGACTGCATACGAAGATGCCCCGAACATCTGAAAGCCCTAGTTCGGGAAGAAAGCTACATCCGGATCCACTCGGATTGCTCATCCGAGCGTTCCCGAGTCAGTGCCGAAGCGTTCTTGAATTAGTTCTTCAAGGATGCGGCGGGAATGTAGTTCAAGCTATTGAGTGCTTGCTTCAAAATCAAGAAAAGAAGCAATTTCCTCTTCCCATGCCAGTGCCGGTAATCGCCAGTGTTTCCGGGCCACCACCAACAATTCATCCCGCCTTACATTTTCAAGGTCCATCTCTATTTCGCAAACCGGAGCCATTTTCACATGGATACCACAGACCCCCTCTTAGTCCAAACTGTCCCTTTCCCCCACCTCCACCACTACTGAAGCCAAAACCACAGGTGACTGGTTATCCTTTCTCTATGGAAGCCGTATTGGCTGCACCACCGAGCAACGCAAGCGCGGGTTCGAGTTCACCCAAGGGCGAGGACAAGCCAGCATCGATACACTTTTGTACAAAATGCGGACGAAAAGCCAGCTGCGAGGACAATTTTTGTGCTTTTTGTGGGCAAAAGCTGCATAAATAATGTCTTAGTTTGCTTTCCTTTAGAATGTTTATAGCCTGAGAAAACAGCCGACATTTTGCGTTGCCACTGCTGGTTTCCCCGCCAAATGACGTCAGAGAAACGTCACTACCTAGATCTGGGTTGTGCTTCTGATTGGCTGAAAATTTGCATCATCCAATCAGAAGCATTACCCAGATTTGGGTAGTGACGCGTTATCAGTATGGAATTTCTGCGCTCGTTTCTCAGACGTCATTTCGCGGGGAAACCAGTGGTGGTGTCGCGAAATGTCGGCTGTTTTCTCGGGCTAGAGTGTTTATAGAAGTAAGCTGTTACTCAAGCTATTACTCAAGACTCAAAGCCTTACCCTTTCACCCCCAGAATTGACCAAAGTCTTTCTGCAAAACAGTTAGCACCGTATTTGATGTACTGTCAAAGAGGTGTCATTTGAATGGACACACCACAAGATTTCATCCACAGACTCAAAAGTTAGAACCACCTTGTACAGCATAATAAACAGTACCACAGGAAAGTACTGCTCAGTAGCTTTCATTTGAATGGTCACACTGCAGGATTTCATCCTCAGACGCAAAATTTAGATGTACATCACAAGACTCCATCATCAACTCTGGGGCTGAAAGGCGTGACAACTGAGAGTGGTCAGGATCCTTTTTTTAGGTGAATTACATTAAGATATGAAGAAGTTATTTCTATTTAGATATTGATATTTGAGCCCGAAATGTTAACGAACTTGCTAGCATGCTTAACTATTTAACGAAGAGGAAATTTTTCAAGCATTAAATGAACGTCCTCTGACAAGAAAAAAATACATATATATACATATATATATATATATACAACATACAACATACTAATTGTTAGAATCTTTTACTTTTTCTTTTTTTTTCTCCACTATCGTCCAAGACGATGTAAAATTTCTTTATTCACAGTGACTTAGTAGAAGTTTGATCGTGCCATATACACCGACTCTCTCAACATCGATATACGGAATGGTACACGGCGTTTAATTACCATTCTCTTTAAGACTTTACGTGTGTTGAAAGATATACCTCTCGCTAAAATTCGAGCGACTATTGACGCGGGTTACTGACATTGAAGGGCTTAACAAGTTAACCCAACCTATTTTCTGAAAGCTCAAGGAGCTGATATTTTGGTCAATATTTATTAGAATTATTGTGATAATGATACTTTTTGACCTGACTTGTAGTTTCTATAATTTTTCCTTATTGTAAAAAAAACACTGACATCTCTCTTTTAATTGTTACTGGAAGTAATATAAGGATAAACAAGTCTTTGGCGTGTAGTCAGCTTGATGTGGTAGAATAATGGCTGGCTATATTTGTTTGACAATTTTTATACACTTCATTATATACCTGAAATTATGTTAATGTTCCTGTTTGCAAGAGCGGATCTGGGATTTTGATTGGGATTTTGGAGGGACACCCCAGGGATATCTACGTATTTGTATATGGGGTAATAAAAATAATATTCCAAATTTATCTTCCATTAGTTTATTACCAATTCAGTTTATACTTAGTGAATTCTTTTAAGCCTTTTGGCTCATAAAACCATGTGACCCAGCTGTAGATGTTAAGTGATTTCATAGTTAACTGACCCGTTCGCTTCAAAATGTATTAGTCGAAACTACAAAGAAAGTCTCTTTTCCTATGTATGTCATTCATTTCAATTAGTGTTTGCTAAATCATTGGATAGCAATTTTGGCGTCTTTTTCTCTTGGCTCCCGTCATGGACATTCCGCATTGTTTTGGGATTGGCGATGGCCACAATTTTCCTTTTAGTAAATTGCACCAAATTCATTAAAATGCACTTGGAACCCCCCCCCCCCCCCCTGAAATATTTGTAAACAAAGCCAGCTAAAACACAAACCTATAGCTCTTACTAAGTGAGGTTGTGATTTCAAATAAAATACTTTTTCATTTTTACCCCAATGATTTGGTTTACACTCAGATTCGGTGCATAGCGCTGGATACTGATTTACCTCAACGCTCCGTGTGCTATGTATTCACTACCATGTATAATATTTAATGGCAGTTTATCGCAGGGTTGACATATCCTTAATGATGTGGTACGCATGCGTCTAACTGTCTTTTCCAATAGTCTGGACACAGAAGTTAAATAGAAAATACATTGTCAGTGCCTTAAAATGTTATATAATTCGTACGTGCATGTGTGAAAATACGAAAATGTATATTCTAATAGCCCCTCAGAAGATAAGGTGTTATACATAAGTTCACTTTTTTCAAGAAGAGAACATAAAGACAATAAACAATGTTTTATGTAATATTTACTTAGTGAGTCTTCGTTGGAGTAGGGGGATGACTGACTAAAGGGATCGCATGAACTAATAGCGGAGCTCTCGCGCAAGAAGCGGGTAAGAAAATGCGCTAATCTATCCATCCGAGAAAAATTGGTAATCACATGATCGTACACCGACCGAGCGACCGTCCGTCCGCACCACAGGCATACCAATGTAAAATAACTCAATCAACAGGTATGGCGACCGAAATGGAACTCATGGTTATTTTGGCGAGAAACCGCATAGCCACCCGCGTGAGGCAGCTAAAGAGGCAGCTAAAGAGTCAATAAAGACGAAAACGGAAAGCGGAAATTGTTTCTGTATCCGTGTTGTCTAAACTATTAAGCTTAAATTAATTGTCATGTCCACAAATTTAGCATATGGAGCAAGAGAAAGACAAAGAAAAAGAGAGAGTAGGCGACAGGCCGGCGAAATTCAACGAGAAAAAAGGCGACAGAGATCTAGAGGGAGAGATAAAAAACAAAGGACACGAGAAAAAACGAGAACACGTACGACATTTCCTCCATAAAAAAGTTTCTAGAAGTTTCGCGTTGTCGTAGTGCAAAACAACGGCAAAGAAATGAACAAAAAAAGTGTGCTGTACGTGCAAAGTTGTTTTTTTGCTAATTAGATAAAAAAGTTGCTGCACGTGCAAAGTTGTTTTTTTGCTAATTAGACCTGTTGTTGTTTTTCACCTTTGTGCCTCAGTTTGGACAAGAGCCATAATGGGATTAAGGCTCTTGGTTTGGACTAAAAATAAGGGGTGGGGGCGGGCAAGAAAGAACCAGTCGGTTTTATTTGCACGTTGAGTGCACCTCTGCATTTAAAGGTTTTTGTTTGAGTCATACACGTTTGAGATGTGCCATAAAGTTGATTATTCCTCCATAATTTCCTCGCTCATCTAAGCCTATCTTTCTATCCAGCACATTAGCAAAGGGAACCTTATTTCTGAGTTCATTTTGACCAGAAGCAGTAAAATTATGGTTTAAACCCTTTGAAAAGATCCAACAAGGCGACTTTGCAAAATCGCCCGTTTTTATTCTCTAGGAAGCCTTTTTATTCATCAAGAACATCACCAATCATTCCCTCGAAGTCTATTTTAGTTAAAAGAAAATGTAGCTAAAGATGTAAGCTTATAACCCTTATAACCCCGATAATTACCCTGATAAACTCATGGGGAAAATGGCATCTACGTAAAAACTATATCTTTAAAGTTAAAAACTTTCTTTCTATCTAGAGTATCCGACAGCAAACATTATTTCTAGGTATATTTTCCAATATTTGACCAAAATTATCGGTGTTAACCCCCCAAATCCACTGGATATCGCAGGATAACCTGTCTGGAAAAATTTCATTTATTATCGATTTATTTGAGTCAGTAGGAGAAGTTAGTTGTGAAAGAGCGGACATTGTTTGCCTTACAATTTTCAAAAGAGATATATTTTGCAGCAGCCTATTAGCTCCTGATTTTTGTTAAAGAGGAAAAAAATTGAGAGTTCTTGACATTACTGACATTTTCAGACACCACCCATCCACCCCTCTCATCACTCTTTTAACAATGAGTGGAACCTGGGACCAAGAAGAAACAAAGATGGCGGCTGAAACGCGTGCTTGTTTAAAGCCTGAACTTTAGAGTGATTCCACCGTTTGTTTTCAACTTCAACACCGTGGCTTAAACGGCTAACCATTTTTGACGTATTTTTCGTCGTTTGGCTTATTTTCATGCATGGAAATGTACTACTTCAGCAACAGGAGACAAACTCACAATGCAACAAAAGGTCTGTTGGCTCAGACGGTATATTGAAGGTAGGCTTTCCTCTTTCTCGATTTCCAAGAAACATTATAGAGAAAATCATTCCTTTAATTAATGTAAGAACTGAAATTTCTAAAAGGTTGCGCGGATTTCTTTAAGCATAAATTCCATGCCTCAAACTCCAACTTCTCAAGCTTTGCCGGCGGATGTTGTTGTTTTGTAAACAAACTGCAAGATGGCTTTTCTCGGTTTGCAACCGCGTGACAAGGTGGCTGTGTTGGCTTTTCGTAGAATTAGCATGGCAAAAAAATAGTTCAGGTCCCAGTTGGGGAAAATGCCTTTGTTCTTCGGGGTGCACAATGTGTGAGCCATGCGAGGCAGACGTGTGAGGAATCAGATAACGCGCAAGGCACAAACAATTCATTGGTATTTACTCTCTCACTTAAGGCTAGTTTTTGCTAGCAGCAGAGTCGAAGTCGGAGTTGTAAGCGGAGCGGTAAGAGCGCTTCTTACCTAGTTAAAATTAAAAAATAGGAGTTGTAAGCGGAATCGTAAGCGCGACAGAATCAGAGTCAGAAGAATCAGAACATTTCCATTTCTTCTGACTCCGCTTATGACTCCGTCGCTTACGTTCTGCTTATGATCTAGTGAAAACCAGTTTGCCAGAGTTGGAAGCAGAAGCAGAAAGATAAACCAGTCACTAGGCACATTCCCATGGTTTGTGATTGGTTTAGTTTTTTCTTTACGTATGGCATTTTTTAAAACATCGCTGGACTGGCTGCTTACTTTGACAACTCAGCCGTCTACATTGTACTTCAAAACTTTCAAACAACCCTGAAGTTGGCAGCGATTTTTGCCGGCAGCCGGCTACTTTTGACACCCCTGTATATAACCACTCTCAATTGTCACACTCAGCCTCTCTGCTGAAAAAATCAATTGCCCCGTCCCCTTGAGCAAGTGTATTGCCAAAGGGGTTAACCCATGGTTTCGGTCAAAAAATCCTCAATCTTTTCTAGTTTGTTTTTCAGCAAAATAGGGCTAGAAATAATGTTAAGCTATGGTCTAGAAAGGAAAGAAGCTTTTGAGGACGATGAAAATGTCAATTTTTTTAAATGCAAAACCATGGTTTTGGTAAAAAAATCCACAATTTTTTCTAGTTTGTTTTTCAGCAAAATAGGCCTAGAAATAATGTTAAGCTATGGTCTAAAAAGGAAAAAAGCTTTTGAGGAGGATAAAAATGTCAATTTTTGAAACTGCAAAAGATGGGTATTTGCCTGGGGGTTAACCCATGGTTTTGGTAAAAAAAAATCCACAATTTTTTCTAGTTTGTTTTTCAGCAAAATAGGCCTAGAAATAATGTTAAGCTATGGTCTAGAAAGGAAGAAAGCTTTTGAGGCGATGAAAATGTCAATTTTTTAAAATGCAAAAAAAGGGTATTTGCCAAAGGGGTTAACCCATGGTTTCGGTCAAAAAATCCACAATTTTTTGTAGTAAGTTTTTCAGCAAAATAGGCTTAGAAATAATGTTAAGCTATGGTCTAGAAAGGAAAGAAGCTTTTGAGGACGATAAAAATGTCAATTTTGTAAACTCCAAAAATTGGATATTTGCCAAATGGGTTAACCATGGTTTCAGTCAAAAACTTCACAATTTTTTCTAGTTTGTTTTTCAGCAAAATAGACCTAGAAATAATGTTAAACTATGGTCTAGAAAGGAAAGAAGCCTTTGAAGACGATGAAAATGTCAATTTTTTAAACTCCAAAACTGGGTATTTGCCAAAGGGGTTAACTCCTGCTTTCGGTCAAAAAATCCACAATTCTTTCTAGTTTCTTTTTCAGCAAAATAGGCCTAGAAATATTGTTAAAGGGACAGTGTCCCGATTATGCGCACGCGCGAGCGTCATCTGTTTTTTCTTCAAAAGACAATAGAACTGTCAAATTGACTCAACAAGATTTCCTTCCGGACCGCACTGTCGACAGAGATTTGTTGTTTATATTCTCAAGTAATATTTTAGACTTTCGAAGAAGTCTTTCGTCTTATATAAAAATTTGGCTCGCGGTTCGAAGACTCATCACGATTTTATCGCTAGCTGGGCCGCCTCGCAACCCGAAAATCTCGTTCCGCTCGCTTTAAAAACATATTTTCTAATTTGAAACTCGTGTCAGAGGTCAGTCGCTCCAAGTCCAGTAATATCTCCCTGATTTGCTCGCGTTCTAGCCTCAAACGTTTGAAAGACATAAATAAAAATGCAATCTCAACGCTATGAATCATCACAAAGGTTAGTCAAAAATGATATTATGATTTCATGTCACTAGTTTTTCAAAACATGTAGCGCCTGTTTGTTTGATTTTGTCCGCCGTAGGGAGATTCATTTAAAAGTTTACTAACGTGTCGTTGCAAAACATTCTGCTTCACGAAGCTCCCCTCCACAAGATCTCCTCAGTCACATCAATGTCTCAACGGTTTCTTTCTTACAGTTTTTATTGTTGCTGTTTCATTTCTGCGTATTCCTTTCACAATTATCTGAGCTTGCATGGAAGCTACCAGAAGAAATAAGCCTTCAATCGGTTTCAAAGTGCTTCCAATCTTTTGGTCCTCCGGCCAACGGTAATAAAAGTAACGCCAAAAAATCCAGATTTTGCCCAAATCGAAACTTAACAGGAAAAATATATCATTGATCTATAATCCTGAGAAGTTTTAGTGTCGTATTGAACCCGGCCAAGCGTGATGCAAACGGATTTTTCAAGATTCTCTTACTCTCCTCGCATCTTTTGATTTCGCGACATCCTGTCCAAAAATCAAAGTTTGGTGCATGCGCAATAACGGGATACTGTTCCTTTAAGCTATGGTCTAGAAAGGAAAGAAACTATTAAGGACGATAAAAAATGTCAATTTTTTAAACTCCAAAGAATGGGTATTCACCAAAGGGGTTAAATCCTGCTTTCGGTCAAAAAATCCATAATTCTTTCTAGTTTCTTTTTCAGCAAAATAGGCCTTGAAATAATGTGAAGCTACGGTCTAGAAAGGAAAGAAGCTTTTGAGGACAATAAAAATGTCAATTTTTTAAACTGCAAAAAATGGGTATTTGCCAAAGGGGTTAACCCATGGTTGTGGTCAAACAACCCACAATTTTTTCTAGTTTGTTTTTCAGCAAAATAGGCCTAGAAATAATGTTAAGCTACATGTATGGTCTAGAAAGGCAAGAAGCTTTTGAGGATGATAAAAATGTCAATTTTTTAATCTCCAAAAAATGGGTATTTTAAAGTGGAAACTTATGCTAACTTCTTTAGTTCCTTGTTATCTCTACACCCTGGTGATGGTAGCACACTTTGGGAGTGGGAAGTAAACTTTATATCATGATTCTTACATGTATTTTTCCACTTTCAGTATTAAAGAGAAGGCGCACATTACTCCAATCTAAAATAAGCAACGTGAACAGTGGGAATCACACACTGAACACACACTGCTGCTTTTGGTTGAACTGTTGTATCTTCAAGTTTATAGTTTGGCTGGTGAGTACATGTATATCACGTTATGAATTTCTTTTTAATATTCCTTTTTGAGCTATTTTGAAAAAATAGCTCATATGTCAGTGGTGTGAGCGTATGTATCTTTGTGGCTTTGTAACTTTGTATGTTCGGATCTTTGTTGCAAGAGCCAATAAGGTTGAAGGTACTATTAGTTGATGCTTAGGAACCAATGAGATCTTAGCATCTACTTAAACATGACATTGGTAAAGGTCGAACAAGGGCACTTTGAGACCGCCATCTTTATTCTTCACAATTTTTTCGTCTTTTATTACAGCTACAGGTGTTTGGAAACATTATATTTAATATCTTCATTATTCAAACGCTGTGTACAGTGATGCAGCTGTTTAAGGGTTCATATTTTAGTGTTGAAGCTACTTCAAGACATTTCTGACCGAATTCGCCTATCGTTAACGGTATTAACGCACGTATTTATGAGTTGTGTTTCACGTGCTTCAAGGTAGAGTATAAAAGATCGTATATTTTCAAAGCTCTTCCAGTGAAGCAATAATTGATATTTAGATATAGACTTTTATTTGAAAGTATGCGCCCTATAAAATGTGGTTTTAGAAGTTTAAAAGGCAGCTTATTTTTTTGAAAACTGTATCGAGTATTGTTAATCCTGTAAACAAGCTTTAAAAATATTATTCTCTCGCTTACAAAGTTCAACCGACCTTTTTGGTTCTATTTAGTAAAGATGCATAACTTAAGTAGAAATTGGAGGAAGCTAGTTGACACAATAATCATGATATAAGTAGAAATATATTTCGGCAGTTTGATAAGTTTCTTGGAAGTTAATAAATGTTATACTATCAACCTTGACCTTGCATGAAACATAATTTAATTGCAGATGTTGTAGTAAAGCCGAGGTGATTTCTTAAAATCGTTTAAGAAAATTTTGTAACATCTTCACATGCAAATTGTGTGCATGAGTTATTTTTATAATTCTGTTTACGAGATTACTGTGTGATAACTCGAATTCCCTCACGTACGAACGACGAAAGGGGGCAAAGTCCGACACTTTCACGTGCCAGCTGTGTGACTGTACATCACATGCAGATTGGCTTTTTACAATAATAATAGTAACTTGGGCGTATGAAGACCTGTTTCATTTAGTAACCAATGCCTTAAAAAAGGCTCTTGTCTTTTAGGAAGCAATAGCTTTTAAAACATGACGAAATAAGTTGTCGGAGTTAAAGACCGTTTCACAAAATTTTGTTAATAAATGTTAGGTTATCAACCTTGACGTTGCATGAAACATAATTTAATTGCAGATGTTATAATGAAGCCGAGGTGATTTCTTAAAATCATTAGAGAAAATTTTGTAGTGAAGAATTAGCCTTTTTTTAACGTACAAATTGTAAAAGGGCCAAAGACCAACACCTTCACGTGCAAATTGTGTGCGTGAGTTATTTTAATAACTCTGTTTACTCAGCTAGATTACTGTGTGATAACTCGAATTCCCTCATGTACGAACAACGAAAGGGGGCAAAGTCCGACACTTTCATGAGCCAGCTGTGTGACTGTACATCTCATGCAGATTGGCTTTTCACAATGATAAATAGTAACTTGGACGTATGAAGACCTGTTTCGTTTTGTAACCAATGCCTTAAAAAAGGCTCTTGTCTTTTGAGAAGCAATAGCTTTTAAAACATGAAGAAATAAGTCGTCGGAGTTAAAGACTGTTTCACTGAGTAGAATCGCATGTGAAAACCTCGTGAATTATGATGATGCAACCATCTACCACAATGATAAAAATCCTGGTATTTCGTAACTATTCAGTTTTCGATGAGTCACATTTTGGCTTAAGAAACTCCGAGGAAACCTTAGAGTTTTCCTTCTAATCAATGTTTGGTGAGTAGAAATTTATTTCACTTTAACGATTTGTTTAACTTGCACCAGATGTAACAGGGAAAGACAGAGGAAAGTGAATATATAGCTTGAGGATCGACTCAGCTGAGCGTTTCGCGTTTTCATTTTGTACCGCAATACGCAATTTCGCACAAAAACCTAATCTACATTTAGGATGAAAGAGGTAGATTGATCACTCTTGGTAAGGTTACACCGAAGCGTTAAAGTTACACTGAAGAATTCAAAATAGCTCATGCACGTTTAACGTGCCTATGTTTAATGTCTGGTCAGTGGTAAATAACCACTGAAAGTTGACCATTCCCCATGCACATATATCCCATGTGGAAGATTTGCAAAGAGTTAGATATTTTAGATTTATAGGAGAATGAAACTTACACGCCTCTTCTAAAAACTTCTCTGAACCCTGCTTATCACATTTGTAGCCCTAGAAAAGTGTAAAAACGAATGCGATATGGCTTTAAATATTCTGGTACAATGTTTTTGTCCACTGAAAATTAGAATTACGTGATTTCCTGATGGATTTCGTCTTAATAATATTAAAAAACTCTGGAAACCCAAAATATTATCATGTACATTGTAGCTTTGTGTAACCTTCTGTCATGTTTCTTTTTTCAGGCAGATTGTCTTGAAGAAGGTGAAGCAGATCTTCACATATTTATGAGTGTCTCCAATAGAATAGAGGCAACTGAAGTGAAGGACATCATTGCCACGGGAAAGAGATCACAAGTCCCTAGGTTGGTTTGTGGATAACCTTCATTGGTAATACTTCAACAGACTGTCCAACCTTTTGAGTATGTAAAATTGGAATATTTTTTAAACACTGATGAATCATGGGAGTACTGATTGGGTGTGCCGCTAGGGGATCTGGGTGGTTTTCCCATAAAAAATTTGAAATCTTGATGATCTGAAAAGCCATTCCCAGTGTTTTGAGAGGACAATTTTATGCTAAATCCAATAAATTGATTGTCATTTTTTTGCATAATTTTATTTGTGTATCTTTGCGTACAAGTATTTGATTTTAATCTTTATTTCATACAGTTTTTTAGTTTTCCGGACGTCAATTTTAGTTAAATATACTCTGTTAGATGTTCTTGAATTGCATGAGTATCATAAAAAAATTTGAAATATCAGAACAGATGTGAAAATTGAGATTTTTCCCATCCCAGTTTTATATTGGTTGGGATTCAGAATTTTCAAGCAAAATTGGGAGAATCCCAATGAAATCAGGATGGTTGGACAGTCTGTATTAAAGGTTATGCACTAAATTTTACAAATGAATTCACAGTCATGTAGTTCTCTAGAAATGTTCACTGACGCAAGCCAGGATTGAATGTGGGGTACATATACAGCTGGCTAGGGATTTTCCTCCGGGGAGAAATTACAGTACTGTGCAAAAGAAATGAAAGAAAAATTTGCCGAAATCAGTTAGTTTTGGCGAATTTCGACGATCAAATTGCGAAGTTTTGTTTCAGACAAAAAAGCGGGCAAAATTTCAGTCCATCTATTGTTCTTATGTCAGCAAAAATTTGCAAAAAAGGTGATGAATCAAAACAAAACTTTGTGGCATAATGAATTTCATGCTGGCTGCAGGAAATTTCGTGTCATTAAAACAAAGTTTAGTTTTTTTGAATGGAAATTTTGTTTCGGCGAAACGAAATATTGTTTCGTGGAAAGGAAATTTCGTACAAGATTGGGTAGGGAACTGTTTACTTGGGCAGACATGTCATGTTCAATAAGGGTTAGAATTGTGTACGAGTCGTGAAGTCCTTTCTTAGTCTCCTCTATCAAATCTTTGGTCCAGAAAACCTCATCACTAATGCACAGACTACTGGCTCCTGACAGATTTTGTAAGAAACATGAAAACCTCTTTCGTTTTTTTCCCTGACAATGTTTTGCCTTGGCATTCTCTATGAAAGCACTCCTCTACTTGCAAAATTTTCGAAATGGTCGCCAAAGGAAGTCGAACGAAAGACGCAAACTGTTCCACTTCAACTGCAAGGCCCACAATGCATTGTAGGCCAAAAATTAAATTCAAGATAACTCGGAAAAATAATTCTTGGCCTAATGAAAAACTAATTCTCAATACGTATTAGAAAAATAATTTGAAGTACCACTGAAAAATAATCTGTGGTATGAATGAAAAAAGTATTCATATAATTAAAACAAAAATAACTCGTGTTGCTAAAAATAATTACTAACATGCTGAAAAAGTATTGTCTAGTGATGACAAAAAATACACAACAGGTCCATAATAATTGCTGCAGTTGGAGTAAAATTGACTTGCGGTGCAATTTTATTGTCATGATTTTGAACAGAACAGGCCTCCATAAAACACACCTATATTTAATATGCACAGTTCTCAAATGAACTGATAAATGGAATATTAGTATTAATTTAGTGGTGCTTATATGTTACCTTCACATAATTTAAGTTATGGCTTATAAATGTTTATTTGCTTTTTCTTCAGGTCATTTGCTACAAAACAGACTGGATCAAGTCTTCAACATTTATGATTTGGAGGTTATCTTGAATACTGTAAGTGCTGTATATTTTACTTTGTAATCCAGCTCTTCAGTGAACCAGATAGACAAAAATTAATGTGAGTAGCTTGTTTCTAAAAAGTACCACAGTTGTGTTATCGATATGAGCTAAGTTCTGTTGTGTTAAGACAGTTTTTCATCTTTTTTTCCGCTAAAAATAATAATGGGTCGTGCACTTTAAGAAATTCATCACAGCTACTGGGACTACGTAACATCAATGTCAGTCTAGGAGGCCTTGTTTTCTAAGTAGATGATCATTAAGTTTTACTTCTAGCCCTATTTTGTCCAAAAACAAACCAGGAAGAATGTTCCTATTTCTAACTAAAATATTGAGTTAACCCCTTTGAAAAATCAAACAAGGTTACTTTGTAAAATAAGCTTTTTTAAAGTCCAGGAGGCCTTGTTTTCTAAATAGATGATAATCAAACATTATTTTCAGGCTTACTTTCTTCAAAACCAAACCAAGGAATAATTTCCAATTCTTTTTGGACCAAAATCATGGGTTAACCCCTTTGTGGAAAAAAATCCAATATGGTCACTCTCTAAAATCAGCTTTTTCATAGTCCAGGAGGGCTTGTTTTCTAACTAGAAGATCATAACACATTATTTCTAGGCTTATTTTTGTCCCAAAACAAAGCAAGGAGTAATTTCCAATTTGTGACGACAATCATGGGGTACCCCCTTTGAAAAAAAGCCAATATGGCCACTTTGTAAAATCAGCTTTTTGATAGTGTAGGAGGGCTTGTTTTCTAACTAGACCATCATCAAACATTATTTCTAGGCTTATTTTTGTCCGAAAACAAAGCAAGGAGTAATTTCCAATTTGTGACGACAATCATGGGGTACCCCCTTTGAAAAAAAGTCAATATGGCCACTTCGTAAAATAAGCTTTTTTATAGTGTAGGAGGGCTTGTTTTCTAACTAGACCATCATCAAACATTATTTCTAGGCTTTTTGTTGTGCCAAAACAAAGCAAGGAGTAATTTCCAATTTGTGACCACAGTCATGGGGTACCCCCTTTGAAAAAAAGCCAATATGGCCACTTTGTAAAATCAGCTTTTTTATAGTGTAGGAGGGCTTGTTTTCTAACTAGACCATCATCAAACATTATTTCTAGGCTTTTTGTTGTGCGAAAACAAAGCAAGGAGTAATTTCCAATTTCTGACCACAGTCATGGGGTACCCCCTTTGAAAAACAGCCAATATGGTAACTTTGTAAAATCAGCTTTTTTATAGTGTAGGAGGGCTTGTTTTCTAACTAGACCATCATCAAACATTATTTCTAGGCTTTTTTTTGTGCGAAAACAAAGCAAGGAGTAATTTCCAATTTGTGACCACAATCATGGGGTACCCCCTTTGAAAAAAAGTCAATACGGCCACTTTGTAAAATTAGCTTTTTTATAGTGTAGGGGGGCTTGTTTTCTAACAAGACCATCATCAAACATTATTTCCAGGCTTATTTTTGTGCCAAAACAAAGCAAGGAGTAATTTCCAATTTGTGACAACAATCATGGGGTACCCCCTTTGAAAAACAGTCAATATGTCCACTTTGTAAAATCAGCTTTTTGATAGTGTAGAAGGGCTTGTTTTCTAACTAGACGATCACCAAACTTTATTTCTAGGCTAATTTTTGTGCCAAAACAAAGCAAGGAGTAATTTCCAATTGGTGACCACAGTCATGGGGTACCCCCTTTGAAAAAAAGTCAATATCGCCACTTTGTAAAATCAGCTTTTTTATAGTGTAGGAGGGCTTGTTTTCTAACTAGACCATCATCAAACATTATTTCTAGGCTTATTTTTGTGCCAAAACAAAGCAAGGAGTAATTTCCAATTTCTGATGACAATTATGGGGTACCCCCTTTGAAAAAAAGTCAATATGGCCACTTTGTAAAATCAGCTTTTTTATAGTGTAGGAGGGCTTGTTTTCTAACTAGACGGTCATCAAACATTATATCTAGGCTTATTTTTGTCCGAAAACAAAGCAAGGAGTAATTTCCAATTTGTGACCAGAATCATGGGGTACCCCCTTTGAAAAAACGTCAATATGGCCACTTTGTAAAATAAGCTTTTTTATAGTGTAGGAGGGCTTGTTTTCTAACTAGACCATCATCAAACATTATTTCTACGCTTATTTTTGTGCCAAACCAAAGCAAGGAGTAATTTCCAATTTGTGACGACAATCACGGGGTACCCCCTTTGAAAAAAAATTGATATGGCCACTTTGTAAAGTCAGCTTTTTTATAGTGTAGGAGGGCTTGTTTTCTAACTAGACCATCATCAAACATTATTTCTAGGCTTTTTTTTGTGCGAAAACAAAGCAAGGAGTAATTTCCAATTTGTGACCACAATCATGGGGTACCCCCTTTGAAAAAAAGTCAATACGGCCACTTTGTAAAATTAGCTTTTTTATAGTGTAGGGGGGCTTGTTTTCTAACAAGACCATCATCAAACATTATTTCCAGGCTTATTTTTGTGCCAAAACAAAGCAAGGAGTAATTTCCAATTTGTGACAACAATCATGGGGTACCCCCTTTGAAAAACAGTCAATATGTCCACTTTGTAAAATCAGCTTTTTGATAGTGTAGAAGGGCTTGTTTTCTAACTAGACGATCACCAAACTTTATTTCTAGGCTAATTTTTGTGCCAAAACAAAGCAAGGAGTAATTTCCAATTGGTGACCACAGTCATGGGGTACCCCCTTTGAAAAACAGTCAATATCGCCACTTTGTAAAATCAGCTTTTTTATAGTGTAGGAGGGCTTGTTTTCTAACTAGACCATCATCAAACATTATTTCTAGGCTTATTTTTGTGCCAAAACAAAGCAAGGAGTAATTTCCAATTTCTGATGACAATTATGGGGTACCCCCTTTGAAAAAAAGTCAATATGGCCACTTTGTAAAATCAGCTTTTTTATAGTGTAGGAGGGCTTGTTTTCTAACTAGACGGTCATCAAACATTATATCTAGGCTTATTTTTGTCCGAAAACAAAGCAAGGAGTAATTTCCAATTTGTGACCAGAATCATGGGGTACCCCCTTTGAAAAAAAGTCAATATGGCCACTTTGTAAAATAAGCTTTTTTATAGTGTAGGAGGGCTTGTTTTCTAACTAGACCATCATCAAACATTATTTCTACGCTTATTTTTGTGCCAAACCAAAGCAAGGAGTAATTTCCAATTTGTGACGACAATCACGGGGTACCCCCTTTGAAAAAAAATTGATATGGCCACTTTGTAAAGTCAGCTTTTTTATAGTGTAGGAGGGCTTGTTTTCTAACTAGACCATCATCAAACATTATTTCTAGGCTTATTTTTGTACCAAAACAAAGCAAGGAGTAATTTCAAATTTCTGACGACAATTATTAGGGTACCCCCTTTGAAAAAAAGTCAATATGGCCACTTTGTAAAATCGGCTTTTTTATAGTGTAGGAGGGCATGTTTTCTAACTAGACCATCATCAAACATTATTTCTAGGCTTATTTTTGTGCCAAAACAAAGCAAGGAGTAATTTCCAATCAGTGACGACAATCATGGGGTACCCCCTTTGATAAAAAGTCAATATGGCCACTTTGTAAAATAAGCTTTTTTATAGTGTAGGAGGGCTTGTTTTCTAACTAGACGATCATCAAACATTATTTCTAGGCTCATTTTTGTGCCAAAACAAAGTAAGGAGTAATTTCCAATTTGTGACCACAATCATTGGGTACCCCCTTTGAAAAAAAGTCAATATGGCCACTTTCTAAAATCAGCTTTTTGATAGTGTAGGAGGGCTTGTTTTCTAACTAGACGATCATCAAACATTATTGCTAGGCTTATTTTTGTCCGAAAACAAAGCAAGGAGTAATTTCCAATTTGTGACCACAATCATGGGGTACCCCCTTTGAAAAAAAGCCAATATGGCCACTTTGTAAAATCAGCTTTTTTATAGTGAAGGAGGGCTTGTTTTCTAACTAGACGATCATCAAACATTATTTCTAGGCTTATTTTTGTGCCAAAACAAAGCAAGAAGTAATTTCCAATTTCTGACGACAATTATAGGGTACCCCCTTTGAAAAAAGTCAATATGGCCACTTTGTAAAATCGGCTTTTTTATAGTGTAGGAGGGCATGTTTTCTAACTAGACCATCATCAAACATTATTTCTAGGCTTATTTTTGTGCCAAAACAAAGCAAGGAGTAATTTCCAATTTGTGACCACAATCATGGGGTACCCCCTTTGAAAAAAAGTCAATATGGCCACTTTGTGAAATGAGCTTTTTTATAGTGTAGGAGGGCATGTTTTCTAACTAGACCATCATCAAACATTATTTCTAGGCTTATTTTTGTGCCAAAACAAAGCAAGGAGTAATTTCCAATTGGTGACGACAATCATGGGGTACCCCCTTTGATAAAAAGTCAATATGGCCACTTTGTAAAATAAGCTTTTTTATAGTGTAGGAGGGCTTGTTTTCTAACTAGACGATCATCAAACATTATTTCTAGGCTCATTTTTGTTCCAAAACAAAGCAAGGAGTAATTTCCAATTTGTGACCACAATCATGGGGTACCCCCTTTGAAAAAAAGCCAATATGGCCACTTTGTAAAATCAGCTTTTTTATAGTGAAGGAGGGCTTGTTTTCTAACTAGACGATCATCAAACATTATTTCTAGGCTTATTTTTGTGCCAAAACAAAGCAAGAAGTAATTTCCAATTTGTGACGACAATCATGGGGTACCCCCTTTGAAAAACAGTCAATATGTCCACTTTGTAAAATCAGCTTTTTTATAGTGTAGAAGGGCTTGTTTTCTAACTAGAGGATCACCAAACTTTATTTCTAGGCTAATTTTTGTGCCAAAACAAAGCAAGGAGTAATTTCCAATTGGTGACCACAGTCATGGGGTACCCCCTTTGAAAAAAAGTCAATATGGCCACTTTGTAAAATCAGCTTTTTGATAGTGTAAGAGGGCTTGTTTTCTAACTAGACCATCATCAAACATTATTTCTAAGCTTATTTTTTTGCCAAAACAAAGCAAGGAGTAATTTCCAATTTGTGACCACAATCATGGTGTACCCCCTTTGAAAAAAAGCAATTATGGCAACTTTGTAAAATCAGCTTTTTTATAGTGTAGGAGGGCTTGTTTTCTAACTAGACCATCATGAAACATTATTTCTAGGCTTATTTTTGTGCCAAAACAAAGCAAGGAGTAATTTCCAATTTGTGACGACAATTATGGGGTACCCCCTTTGAAAAAAAGTCAATATGGCCACTTTGTAAAATCAGCTTTTTTATAGTGTAGGAGGGCTTGTTTTCTAACTAGACGGTCATCAAACATTATATCTAGGCTTATTTTTGTCCGAAAACAAAGCAAGGAGTAATTTCCAATTTGTGACAACAATCATGGGGTACCCCCTTTGAAAAAAAGCCAATATGGCCACTTTGTAAAATCAGCTTTTTTATAGTGAAGGGGGGCTTGTTTTCTAACTAGACGATCATCAAACATTATTTCTAGGCTTATTTTTGTGCCAAAACAAACCAAGAAGTAATTTCCAATTTGTGACGACAATCATGGGGTACCCCCTTAGAAAAAAAGCGAATATGGCCACTTTTTAAAATCACCTTTTTTATAGTGTAGGAGGGCTTGTTTTCTAAGTAGACCATCATCAAACATTGTTTCTAGGCTTATTTTTGTGCCAAAACAAAGCAAGGAGTAATTTCCAATTTGTGACGTCAATTATGGGGTACCCCCTTTGAAAAAAAGCCAATATGGCCACTTTGTAAAATCAGCTTTTTTATAGTGTAGGAGGGCTTGTTTTCTAACTAGACGGTCATCAAACATTATATCTAGGCTTATTTTTGTCCGAAAACAAAGCAAGGAGTAATTTCCAATTTGTGACCAGAATCATGGGGTACCCCCTTTGAAAAAAAGTCAATATGGCCACTTTGTAAAATCAGCTTTTTTATAGTGTAGGAGGGCTTGTTTTCTAACTAGACGGTCATCAAACATTATATCTAGGCTTATTTTTGTCCGAAAACAAAGCAAGGAGTAATTTCCAATTTGTGACCAGAATCATGGGGTACCCCCTTTGAAAAAAAGTCAATATGGCCACTTTGTAAAATTAGCTTTTTTATAGTGTAGGAGGGCTTGTTTTCTAACTAGACCATCATCAAACATAAATTTCTAGCCTTATTTTTGTACCAAACCAAAGCAAGGAGTAATTTCCAATTTGTGACGACAATCACGGGGTACCCCCTTTGAAAAAAAATTGATATGGCCACTTTGTAAAGTCAGCTTTTTTATAGTGTAGGAGGGCTTGTTTTCTAACTAGACCATCATCAAACATTATTTCTAGGCTTATTTTTGTGCCAAAACAAAGCAAGGAGTAATTTCAAATTTCTGACGACAATTATGGGGTACCCCCTTTGAAAAAAAGTCAATATGGCCCCTTTGTTAAATAAGCTTTTTTATAGTGTAGGAGGACATGTTTTCTAACTAGACCATCATCAGACATTATTTCTAGGCTTATTTTTGTGCCAAAACAAAGCAAGGAGTAATTTCCAATTGGTGACCACAGTCATGGGGTACCCCCTTTGAAAAAAAGTCAATATGGCCACTTTGTAAAATCAGCTTTTTGATAGTGTAAGAGGGCTTGTTTTCTAACTAGACCATCATCAAACATTATTTCTAAGCTTATTTTTTTGCCAAAACAAAGCAAGGAGTAATTTCCAATTTGTGACCACAATCATGGTGTACCCCCTTTGAAAAAAAGCCAATGTGGCCTCTTTGTAAAATCAGCTTTTTGATAGTGTAAGAGGGCTTGTTTTCTAACTAGATAGACCATCATCAAACATTATTTCTAAGCTTATTTTTTTGCCAAAACAAAGCAAGGAGTAATTTCCAATTTGTGACCACAATCATGGTGTACCCCCTTTGAAAAAAAGCCAATATGGCCTCTTTGTAAAATCAGCTTTTTAATAGTGTAAGAGGGCTTGTTTTCTAACTAGATAGACCATCATCAAACATTATATCTAGGCTTAGTTTTGTCCGAAAACAAAGCAAGGAGTAATTTCCAATTTGTGACCAGAATCATGGGGTACCCCCTTTGAAAAAAAGTCAATATGGCCATTTTGTAAAATTAGCTTTTTTATAGTGTAGGAGGGCTTGTTTTCTAACTAGACCATCATCAAACATTATTTCTAGGCTTATTTTTGTGCCAAACCAAAGCAAGGAGTAATTTCCAATTTGTGACGACAATGACGGGGTACCCCTTGAAAAAAAGTCGATATGGCCACTTTGTAAAGTCAGCTTTTTTATAGTGTAGGAGGGCTTGTTTTCTAACTAGACCATCATCAAACATTATTTCTAGGCTTATTTTTGTGCCAAAACAAAGCAAGGAGTAATTTCAAATTGGTGACGACAATCATGGGGTACCCCCTTTGATAAAAAGTCAATATGGCCACTTTGTAAAATCGGCTTTTTTATAGTGTAGGAGGGCATGTTTTCTAACTAGACCATCATGAAACATTATTTCTAGGCTTATTTTTGTGCCAAAACAAAGCAAGGAGTAATTTCCAATTGGTGACGACAATCATGGGGTACCCCCTTTGATAAAAAGTCAATATGGCCACTTTGTAAAATAAGCTTTTTTATTGTGTAGCAAGGCTTGTTTTCTAACTAGACGATCATCAAACATTATTTCTAGGCTCATTTTTGTGCCAAAAAAAAAGAAAGGAGTACTTTCCAATTTGTGACCACAATCATTGGGTACCCCCTTTGAAAAAAAGTCAATATGGCCACTTTCTAAAATCAGCTTTTTGATAGTGTAGGAGGGCTTGTTTTCTAACTAGACGATCATCAAACATTATTGCTAGGCTTATTTTTTTCCGAAAACAAAGCAAGGAGTAATTTCCAATTTGTGACCACAATCATGGGGTAACCTCTTTGAAAAAAAGCCAATATGGCCACTTTGTAAAATCAGCTTTTTTATAGTGAAGGAGGGCTTGTTTTCTAACTAGACCATCATCAAACATTATTTCTAGGCTTATTTTTGTGCCAAAACAAAGCAAGAAGTAATTTCTAATTTGTGACGACAATCATGGGGTACCCCCTTAGAAAAAAAGCCAATATGGCCACTTTGTAAAATCAGCTTTCTTATAGTGTGGGAGGGCTTGTTTTCTAACTAGACCATCATCAAAAATTATTTCTAGGCTTATTTTTGTGCCAAAACAAAGCAAGGAGTAATTTCCAATTTGTGACGACAATCATGGGGTACCCCCTTTGAAAAAAAGTCAATATGGCCACTTTGTCAAATAAGCTTTTTTATAGTGTAGGAGGGCTTGTTTTCTAACTAGACCATCATCAAACATTATTTCTAGGCTTATTTTTGTGCCAAAACAAAGCAAGGAGTAATTTCCAATTTGTGACCACAATCATGGTGTACCCCCTTTGAAAAAAAGTCAATATGGCCACTTTGTAAAATCAGCTTTTTTATAGTGTAGGAGGGCTTGTTTTGTAACTAGACGGTCATCAAACATTATATCTAGGCTTATTTTTGTCCGAAAACAAAGCAAGGAGTAATTTCCAATTTGTGACCAGAATCATTGGGTACCCCCTTTGAAAAAAAGTCAATATGGCCACTTTGTAAAATTAGCTTTTTTATAGTGTAGGAGGGATTGTTTTCTAACTAGACCATCATCAAACATTATTTCTAGGCTTATTTTTGTGCCAAACCAAAGCAAGGAGTAATTTCCAATTTGTGACGACAATCACAGGGTACCCCCTTGAAAAAAAGTCGATATGGCCACTTTGTAAAGTCAGCTTTTTTATAGTGTAGGAGGGCTTGTTTTCTAACTAGACGATCATCAAACATTATTTCTAGGCTTATTTTTGTGCCAAAACAAAGCAAGGAGTAATTTCAAATTTGTGACCACAATCATGGGGTACCCCCTTTGAAAAAAAGCTAATATGGCCACTTTGTAAAATCAGCTTTTTTATAGTGTAGGAGGGCTTGTTTTCTAACTAGACCATTATCAAACATTATTTCTAGGCTTATTTTTGTGCCAAACCAAAGCAAGGAGTAATTTCCAATTTGTGACGACAATCACGGGGTACCCCCTTTGAAAAAAAATTGATATGGCCACTTTGTAAAGTCAGCTTTTTTATAGTGTAGGAGGGCTTGTTTTCTAACTAGACCATCATCAAACATTATTTCTAGGCTTATTTTTGTGCCAAAACAACGCAAGGAGTAATTTCAAATTTCTGACGACAATTATAGGGTACCCCCTTTGAAAAAAAGTCAATATGGCCACTTTGTAAAATCGGCTTTTTTATAGTGTAGGAGGGCATGTTTTCTAACTAGACCATCATCAAACATTATTTCTAGGCTTATTTTTGTGCCAAAACAAAGCAAGGAGTAATTTCCAATCAGTGACGACAATCATGGGGTACCCCCTTTGATAAAAAGTCAATATGGCCACTTTGTAAAATAAGCCTTTTTATAGTGTAGGAGGGCTTGTTTTCTAACTAGAGGATCATCAAACATTATTTCTAGGCTCATTTTTGTGCCAAAACAAAGTAAGGAGTAATTTCCAATTTGTGACCACAATCATTGGGTACCCCCTTTGAAAAAAAGTCAATATGGCCACTTTCTAAAATCAGCTTTTTGATAGTGTAGGAGGGCTTGTTTTCTAACTAGACGATCATCAAACATTATTGCTAGGCTTATTTTTTTCCGAAAACAAAGCAAGGAGTAATTTCCAATTTGTGACCACAATCATGGGGTAACCTCTTTGAAAAAAAGCCAATATGGCCACTTTGTAAAATCAGCTTTTTTATAGTGAAGGAGGGCTTGTTTTCTAACTAGACCATCATCAAAAATTATTTCTAGGCTTATTTTTGTGCCAAAACAAAGCAAGGAGTAATTTCCAATTTGTGACGACAATCATGGGGTACCCCCTTTGAAAAAAAGTCAATATGGCCACTTTGTCAAATAAGCTTTTTTATAGTGTAGGAGGGCTTGTTTTCTAACTAGACCATCATCAAACATTATTTCTAGGCTTATTTTTGTGCCAAAACAAAGCAAGGAGTAATTTCCAATTTGTCACCACAATCATGGTGTACCCCCTTTGAAAAAAAGTCAATATGGCCACTTTGTAAAATCAGCTTTTTTATAGTGTAGGAGGGCTTGTTTTGTAACTAGACGGTCATCAAACATTATATCTAGGCTTATTTTTGTCCGAAAACAAAGCAAGGAGTAATTTCCAATTTGTGACCAGAATCATTGGGTACCCCCTTTGAAAAAAAGTCAATATGGCCACTTTGTAAAATTAGCTTTTTTATAGTGTAGGAGGGATTGTTTTCTAACTAGACCATCATCAAACATTATTTCTAGGCTTATTTTTGTGCCAAACCAAAGCAAGGAGTAATTTCCAATTTGTGACGACAATCACAGGGTACCCCCTTGAAAAAAAGTCGATATGGCCACTTTGTAAAGTCAGCTTTTTTATAGTGTAGGAGGGCTTGTTTTCTAACTAGACGATCATCAAACATTATTTCTAGGCTTATTTTTGTGCCAAAACAAAGCAAGGAGTAATTTCAAATTTGTGACCACAATCATGGGGTACCCCCTTTGAAAAAAAGCTAATATGGCCACTTTGTAAAATCAGCTTTTTTATAGTGAAGGAGGGCTTGTTTTCTAACTAGACCATCATCAAACATTATTTCTAGGCTTATTTTTGTGCCAAAACAAAGCAAGAAGTAATTTCCAATTTGTGACGACAATCATGGTGTACCCCCTTAGAAAAAAAGCCAATATGGCCACTTTGTAAAATCAGCTTTCTTATAGTGTAGGAGGGCTTGTTTTCTAACTAGACCATCATCAAAAATTATTTCTAGGCTTATTTTTGTGCCAAAACAAAGCAAGGAGTAATTTCCAATTTGTGACGACAATCATGGGGTACCCCCTTTGAAAAAAAGTCAATATGGCCACTTTGTCAAATAAGCTTTTTTATAGTGTAGGAGGGCTTGTTTTCTAACTAGACCATCGTCAAACATTATTTCTAGGCTTATTTTTGTGCCAAAACAAAGCAAGGAGTAATTTCCAATTTGTGACCACAGTCATGGGGTACCCCCTTTGAAAAACAGCCAATATGGTCACTTTTTAAAATCAGCTTTTTTATAGTGTAGAAGGGCTTGTTTTCTAACTAGACCATCATCAAACATTATTTCTAAGCTTATTTTTTTGCCAAAACAAAGCAAGGAGTAATTTCCAATTTTTGACCACAATCATGGGGTACCCCCTTTGAAAAAAAGTCAATATGGCCACTTTGTCAAATAAGCTTTTTTATAGTGTAGGAGGGCTTGTTTTCAAACTAGACCATCATCAAACATTATTTCTAGGCTTATTTTTTGTTCCAAAACAAAGCAAGGAGTAATTTTAAATTTGTGACGACAATTATGGGGTACCCCCTTTGAAAAAAAGTCAATATGGCCACTTTGTAAAATCAACTTTTTTATAGTGTAGGAGGGCTTGTTTTCTAACTAGACGGTCATCAAACATTATATCTAGGCTTATTTTTGTCCGAAAACAAAGCAAGGAGTAATTTCCAATTTGTGACCAGAATCATGGGGTACCCCCTTTGAGAAAAAGTCAATATGGCCACTTTGTAAAATTAGCTTTTTTATAGTGTAGGAGGGCTTGTTTTCTAACTAGACCATTATCAGACACTAGTTCTAGGCTTATTTTTGTGCCAAAAACAAAGCAAGGAGTAATTTCCAATTCGTGACGAAAATCATGGGGTACCCCCTTCTAAAAAAAGTCAATATGGCCACTTTGTAAAATCAGCTTTTTTATAGTGTAGGAGGGCTTGTTTTCTAACTAGACCATCATCAAACATTATTTCTAGGCTTATTTTTGTGCCAAAACAAAGCAAGGAGTAATTTCCAATTTGTGACGACAATCATGGGGTACCCCCTTTCAAAAAAAGTCAATATGGCCACTTTGTAAAAGCAGCTTTTTTATATTGTAGGAGGGCTTGTTTTCTAACTAGACCATCATCAAACATTATTTCTAGGCTTATTTTTGTGCCAAAACAAAGCAAGGAGTAATTTCCAATTTGTGACGACAATCATGGGGTACCCCCTTTGAAAAAAAGTCAATATGGCCACTTTGTAAAATAAGCTATTTTATAGTGTAGGAGGGCTTGTTTTCTAACTAGACGATCATCAAACATTATTTCTAGGCTTATTTTTGTGCCAAAACAAAGCAAGGAGTAATTTCCAATTTGTGACCACAATCATGGGGTACCCCCTTTGAAAAAAGTCAATATGGCCACTTTGTAAAATCAGCTTTTTTATAGTGTAGGAGGGCTTGTTTTCTAACTAGACCATCATCAATTATTATTTCTAGGCTTATTTTTGTGCCAAAACAAAGCAAGGAGTAATTTCCAATTGCTGACCACAATCATGGGGTACCCCCTTAGAAAAAAAGCCAATATAGCCACTTTGTAAAATCAGCTTTCTTATAGTGTAGGAGGGCTTGTTTTCTAACTAGACCATCATCAAACATTATTTCTAGGCTTATTTTTGTGCCAAAACAAAGCAAGGAGTAATTTCCAATTTGTGACGACAATCATGGGGTACCCCCTTTGAAAAAAACTCAATATGGCGACTTTGTAAAATAAGCTTTTTTATAGTGTAGTAGGGCTTGTTTTCTAACTAGACCATCATCAAACATTATTTCTAGGCTTATTTTTTTGCCAAAACAAAGCAAGGAGTAATTTCCAATTTGTGACCACAGTCATGGGGTACCCCCTTTGAAAAAAAGCCAATATGGCCACTTTGTAAAATCAGCTTTTTTATAGTGTAGAAGGGCGTGTTTTCTAACTAGACCATCATCAAACATTTTTCTAGGCTTTTTTTTGTGCGAAAACAAAGCAAGGAGTAATTTCGAATTTCTGACCACAGTCATGGGGTACCCCATTTAAAAAACAGCCAATATGGTCACTTTGTAAAATCAGCTTTTTTATACTGTAGCAGGGCTTGTTTTCTAACTAGACCATCATCAAACATTATTTCTAAGCTTATTTTTTTTGCCAAAACAAAGCAAAGAGTAATTTCCAATTTGTGACCACAATCATGGTGTACCCCCTTTGAAAAAAAGTCAATACGGCCACTTTGTAAAATTAGCTTTTTTATAGTGTAGGAGGGCTTGTTTTCTAATTAGACGATCATCAAACATTATTGCTAGGCTTATTTTTGTGTCAAAACAAAGCAAGGAGTAATTTCCAATTTGTGACGACAATTATGGGGTACCCCCTTTGAAAAAAAGTCAATATGTCCACTTTGTAAAATCAGCTTTTTTATAGTGTAGAAGGGCTTGTTTCTAACTAGACGATCATCAAACTTTATTTCTAGGCTTATTTTTGTGCCAAAACAAAGCAAGGAGTAATTTCCAATTGGTGACGACAATCATGGGGTACCCCCTTTGAAAAAAAGTCAATATGGCCACTTTGTAAAATGAGCTTTTTTATAGTGTAGCAGGGCTTGTTTTCTAACTAGACGATCATCAAACAATATTTCCAGGCTTATTTTTGTGCCAAAACAAAGCAAGGAGTAATTTCCAATTTGTGACCACAATCATGGGGTACCCCTTTGAACAAAAGTCAATATGGCCACTTTGTAAAATCAGCTTTTTTATAGTGTAGGAGGGCTTGTTTTCTAACTAGACCATCATCAAACATTATTTCTAGGCTTATTTTTGTGCCAAAACAAAGCAAGGAGTAATTTCCAATTTTTGACCACAATCATGGGGTACCCCCTTTAAAAAAAAGCCAATATGGCCACTTTGTAAAATGAGCTTTTTTATGGTGTAGCAGGGCTTGTTTTCTAACTAGACGATCATCAAACATTATTTCCAGGCTTATTTTTGTGCCAAAACAAAGCAAGGAGTAATTTCCAATTTGTGACCACAATCATGGGGTACCCCCTTTGAAAAAAAGCCAATATGGCCACTTTGTAAAATCAGCTTTTTTATAGTGTAGGAGGGCTTTTTTTCTAACGAGAGCATTATCAAACATTATTTCTGGGCCTATTGTGCCAAAACAAAGCAAGGAGTAATTTCCAATTTGTGACCACAATCATGGGGTACCCCCTTTGAAAAAAAGTCAATATGGCCACTTTGTAAAATTAGCTTTTTTATAGTGTAGGAGGGCTTGTTTTCTAACTAGACCATCATCAAACATTATTTCTAGGCTTATTTTTTGTCCCAAAACAAAGCAAGGAGTAATTTCCAATTTTTGACCACAATCATAGGTTAACCCCTTGGGAAAAATACAATGTTGCCACTTTGTGAAACAGCTATTTTTATAGTCTAGGAGGGCTTTTTCTCTAACTAGGTGATCTTGAAACATTTCCAGATCCATTTGATAAGAGAGAAAGTGAAATTTTATGTTTTGACTGAAAGGGAGAATCGACATTTTGATTACTGTGGGAAAAAAAAAAGGTTTTCGGTATGAATGCAAAAGGTAAAAGGTAACGCTTTGTTGTGTAATTTCAGACTGACTTTATAAATAATTGGTTTTTTATCGCAAAATGTTCCACAATGTCCACGTTTTGAATTTTTGATTTCCAATTTGCTACAAAATTGCAGTTGTCCTTGAGATCGTCACGCAATGTTTTTGTCTCTGCGTGACCACCCCGAGAGCCACCTCAAGGAAGACTGCACCATTTTTATTTCATAAGAATAAAACACATTTTTTACTCTTTCTGTATTAAAAGCACTTTTTTAGGGCGTACTTTGCGTCGAAATGCAGTCTGGTTTGTGAAGATTCGCCTGATTTTTTATCGTGAAGCTTTACTAAGATTTTATTAAAAGCAGAACTTAGCTCTCTCTTGATTTAAACCACCTAGTACTTTAATTTCAAAATACGAGTGTTGGTTTTAAGGGAGACCTTTAAATGTTGCTGACCAGGGAAACAATTTGCGTGGGTAAAAGGTCTCTTAATGAATTGCCGATTCCTTTTACTTGCGTGTTTTGATTTCGCTGCTTTGCGACGTTTGTTTTTCCAAAGTTTTAATCGACACTTGTACTTTGTATTTGAAGTACGTGTGGTTTTGTCAAACGTAAAGGCTCGGATACAATGAAATATTGTGCGCAGTAAAATTACGTCGTTTTTCGGCCCTGAGATTGTTGCGTGCGATGTGTAAAGAAAAACAATTATTTCTTAAATTCGACCTATCTTTTACAACATTTTATGCAACAATCACTTGGCTGGAAAACGGTGTAAGTTAAAGACAAGTATATACTAGCGACATGAACACAAGCAAAACCGGAAGACAACAACTGAGTGCGGTGAGATCATCATAAGCAGAAACATGGAAAGAAGGAATACACTCATTATTCATGTTCCTGTCACTAATTCACGCAATTTAAGGACAAATACAAGAAGAATAAAGCGAACTCGTTTGTTTTTCCTGTACTTGTTTTTTAAATGCGTTAATTAGTGGTGAGCATAGAAAGAATGAGTGCCTACTTTCTCCTGTGTTTGTGTTTATTCTTGCGCTATAACGTCCGCACTTAATAAAACTTGTGCTTGTGTTTATGTCGCTGGTGTAAACAAGTCTTTACTGCGCGCAATGTTTTGCTGTGTCCGAGCCTTTAGTGTGTTTATCTGGTTCACTCAAGTAGTTGGTATTACAAAGTAAACAGCACGGGTACTCAAGATAGCAATACTTTATTGAAGAAATAAAACTTGTCTCTGTTGTCCATTTATTTACAATAAAAAAAAATATAAAAAAAAGTAATCTAGCCTTCCTCGCCCCTGCCGAGCTGCTTCCACTCTGCTCCGAGTCGGTGTTCATTCTTCTGTCCTCATTGAATATTCCAACTTTAAAATCCTGGTCTGTTTTATCTGATTCCTTCATTCAAGCTGGGGGCAGTTAGACACTTAGAAAATTCAGCCGTTTGTTCCTAAGTGGGGAGGACAGCGTAACGGAAAGTGAGAGTTCACTTCTCATGTCCTCAGGGTCTCATTCAACTTTGTCACAATACCACACCAAATTAATTTGGAATTAAAATTAGCCAATATCACTTTAGTGAAAAGTTAAATTTTTATCGAAGTTGCGTGTCTACAAAGTCAATATATCGTGAATCCCCAAGAGCCGTAGATGAGAAAAAAAAGGGCCCTACCAGAGTGAAACTCAGTACTCAGTGCGCTTCCGTCGGCAAACGAAGGCAAGAATTAAACACCGAATCCCGCTTGGTCTGACCGGACCTTCATTCCTCAAATTTCACCAAAGAACACAAGTCAATAATGATCTCCCTATTGAGAGCTTCTGATACAGGATTTCTTTTGCCCTATTTAATGTTTAGTGTTTAGACCTAAATGAAAAGAAATTTGGTTGTCTTATCGCTTTTGCGTTATTATTGTTGCCATTCTAAAATTTCGAAATTTCTGAAAGTAATTAACCAAAACATTTTGAAGCAAGGTTTACGCGTCACTGATTCAGTGCCGCATAAATTTTGCTTTAAGATGTTTTGATTAATTAAAAAATAACCTGCTCTTATGATTAAAGGCTGCAGTTATTTAAAACCCACGCTACTTCGGCGTTCGAAAAGGGTTTATTTTTCCTGAGGAAAATTACCGCGAGAAAATTGTAAACCTAATCAAAGTTATTGTTTCTAGGAAAAATTTTGGCTTTATTTATGTAGCTCGCCGTGATTTTTTTCTACATAATAATTTAATGAACCTAAGATTCAGTGCCCATTAATTACGCATCTAGATGTTTAATTTTATTCTAATGATATCAAAACAAAGTTGCGATTCTTTAAAATTAGTGCCGCGTGGGTTTTCGAAAAAAGTTAATTTTTTCTTAAGGAAAATTAGCGCAAGAGAATTGTAAACCTAATAAAAGTTCATGTTTTCGGGAAAAATTTGGATTCTACGTTTAGTCTTTATTTATGCAGCTTGCCGTGATGTTTTCCCGCATATTTTAGCTTTAGTCACAATAGTCACGCAAGCCGACTTCAACAGCTTTGCATGACGAACGTGACAATAGCTCTTTAAAAAGCGTTGAAACACCAAAGCCGCTGCATAAAAATTAAATGGTCGTGACTGAAATGGACACTTCAAATCAGGTTTCCGATAAAGGACTGGGGATGAAACGAAAAGGATCTGAAACACTTGGGTTCAGTCCTCCTCAGAAACCCAATTTTGAAAATATCAATTGAAGTCACCACCAAGAAAAGTAAGAGTTAAGAAAATGTCTATGATGCTGTGTTCAAAAAACTATCCGACATTCAAATATTTAGGTCAAATTATCTGATTTACCACACAGTCCATAGAAATCTATTCTATATCCCTCTTACCAACAAGGAAATAGAGTAGACTACCACAGCTGTCTGATTAATCAAGGTATTTGACCAGTCGTTATTGTTTTTGTCCTGATGGTTTAACACCTACATTTATAAATTTCGATCTCTTTTTTATCAAAGGAAAAATAAATTACCTTAGATGAACATCAACAGCAACATTTCTTCACTTTTTTTTTCCAGTTGACCAAAAATCAACAGGCAAAAAAATAGATGTTGATGCACCCTAACTTAGCTCTCATTATTTTTAAATATTTAGGGAAAAGGAGTCAGACCTATTATATGAGCGATGTTTTGTTTATATGGTTTAATGATTCAAAACCTACACGGAAATATTGCATTTTGGGGAAGAAAAGAAAATTAAGAACAAAAACTATTTTTATGCGACTTAAAATTTTTGCGATTTTTGGAAAGCTACCTATAAATTATATGTTAGGGCTATGCAAGGTTTAGGTTTAGAAGAGAAATCCATAACCAGTTGTCCCTATTAGAGAGATTCTTAGCGACTATCAGCTCAATTTGATGTCATTTGTGAAAATTCAGGTAAGTCAAACCAGTGCAATTCAGGGTCCAATCCTTGCCCACGAATCCTCCTTCCACACACCTTTCCTTAAGCCGGGGAGCACAATGCTAGCACCCCTGTAAATCACATCCAAGACAGATGAACATTCTCAATATATTGTTTGCAGACAAGCTCCTTCTTGGGTCGAAATGTGTCTTAATTTGGAAAAAGGTGTGGTATCATAACAAAATGAATGAAACCCTAAAAACAAGAGAAGCAAACTCTCACCTTCCTTCACGTTGTCCTCCCCACTTGGGAACAAACGACCAAATCTTCCAAGTGCCAAACTGCCCCCAGCAAGAATTACAGGATCAGATAAAGTTTCCCAGGATTTTTCCGTTGGAATATCTCAGAGGACATCAGAAACACACCTTCTCAGAGGCAGAGCTTCCACAGCCCAGCAGGGGCGAGGTTGGCTAGATTAAACATGACCTTTCCCAAGTGATGGGCTCCTAATCTTGTGAGTGTGCCACCTGAGATCTGAAATTAGATAAGAAGCTAACATCTTAAGTAGAAAATGCAAGCCCATTAGCACTTTAAAAACATAATAGCCCCATATTACTTGGTGTTACAAAAAAATTCAGAAAAAATAAAAAATTAGCTATAACCCTATTTTTACTATTTTTTATAACGGCACATCACTACCAGCAAATAGCAACATGCTAACATGCTGAGGAGCAAAAACCTAGAGTGTAAGAAAAAAAAATAAAAAAATAAAACAAACAAACAAACAAACTGATAACTGACATTTAAGAAGGAACTTTTGCAACACCAAGAAATCTGGACTTGCATATTATTGTATTATAAAATAATAATCTAAACTTAATTAAACAGAATGTGATGGTAACCAATAGTCTGCAGTCTTAAATCAACAAACCTAGAAAACGCTACAAGGATGTTTGAAAGCTATTCCAAAAACACTTGCGAAGCTGCAACTGTGAAATCAGTGCAATGTTTTTCTAGAATTGCAGTAGAATGAAAGTTTGTAATAACAAGCAGACCAGTGATGACCTTAAACAGTATTAAATAAGTATTAAGTCGTTGATAAATCTAGCCTGAATTAATGACACTGAGTTGACACCCAGTGCTTTGTATTACTGTAAGTTAACCTTACATGCAAAATACTTTTTCTATTTTTTTGTTTTTTTCCTTTTTGACGGTAAACTTTTAGTCAGCAGCAAGAACTTATGCCTTGTAGTATGCCAAAAAAATTTAGATTTGAGATAATGAATAAAATGTATTCAAATTGATTTTTGTCAAAGCCAATAAAGAGACCCTTAGTTTCTGACCATGAATAAATTATGCTAGTAAAGAATTAATTCATTTCCATTGATGACTGGTTAAGTTTTGTGTGCTACTGGGCTTGCTGTTTGTTGTTTAAATTATGTACACCTGTAGGATTACAATAGACCATTAATCATCTTTACAATGGCTTCCATTGACTACAATACCACCAGAATTCCAATAATTTTCTCCCTTAAAACTTCATATTTAAATAAAGTAATTCCAAAGATGTGAGCCTAAGAAAACAGCCAACAGTTCGCTATGACACCACTGGTTTCCTCCTAAATGATTGCAGAAATTCCACACTGGTGACCCATCACTATCTAGATCTGGGTAGTGACATGTCATCAGTATGAAATTTCTGTTTCCTCAGAAAACAAACCAGTGGAAGCATTGTGAAAAGCTGGTTGTTTCCACAGATTACAAAAATAATTAAAAACAAAAGCAAAAACAAAACCTCAAACTGTTCTGGTGGTTTGCAGCTGTATGAGGCAATTGTAAAACTGGTGTAATGACAAATAATAATAATAATGATAATAATAATAATAATAACAATAATAATATATTACCATTATTATGAACAAAGGACGCAATATTACCAATCATGCTGACACCCAACTGATGTAATTTTTGAACTTTTTGGCAGAGTAATGCAGGCTGAAAAGTAATAATTATACAAGAACTGTCCCATTGCATGTAACTGTCCTTTTGTGTTTCAGAGCTAAATTTTGAGATTATATGTGACCTTCCTGATCAATATTTATTCACCTGAGAGGATAAAAAAATAAAATATTTGATTAAATTTTCACTGCTCCCTTTGCTCATAAATCAGGAACAACACAGGCTACCAAATTCAAGAGCCTAAATGTGGAAAACCTAACCTGAAAATGATTTTTTCCAGATAATTTGTCTAAGTAAAGAACATTGCTGTTACTATGACGAGGGCAGAAAATAGCTGTGCGTCTGTGAAATTTTGGCAGCAAGGTGTTGATTTCCACAATTTATACTATCCTTAATAATTTTCTTATAGTGAATACTAATTAATGACCAAAGCATTTGTATCAACCTGACATGACAACTGACCTTAAACAAGATTCCAATGAGCAGTTAAAAACATTAGGTTACCAGTTTTCAGCAGCAATGAAATTCATTATAATTATGTCTCCAATTCAAATGAAAGTGGACTGATGTGTTTAAAGCCTCTAAATTTGCCATATTTAAAAATAAAACTGACAAATCTTCCTTGAAAAACAAAAAGATTTACGCTAAAAAGTCTGGTTACCTCAATGTTTTGAATCAAGAGAGCTATTGTAGACTACATATTATAATAATAATCATTGCATAGCATGATTGTGTTCTGGAAACCTTAGTCCTACTTCTGACCAAAATAATATGTATTACGTGATTTTCTCTACCCTGCGTGTATTTCAGACCTGAACTGCTGTTTTTATCAAATGGTAAAAATATCTATATCTTATCCAAGACCCTAGTTCTAGAAAGCCCAAAATCTTACTCTACTTTTTAATTATATACCATGAAATAGTCAATAATTTGAACAAAATCGCAGAGATAAGAACCCATAAATTCTTTCTCACAGCAAACACAATTTACTTTTTTTACTATTGTTCCACAGGAGCAATATTTGGCTACTTGTCTTTTCTTGTTGCAACTTTGAAAGATTAAATGGAAAATTTCAGATCGTACAGTGTCTCCTTTTTGGTGAATTTGTACTACCTGTGCTTTGGCAGCAAACACCTCACTCACCAAATTTATCACTTATAGATGAGCTTGGGAGCTGGTGCCTAGAACACTGGTGGTAAGAACCTCTCCTTTACATTATGAATAACTATCAAGGAAGGCGCAAGGAAGTAACCATAGCAACCTGCAACCAGCAACCTTACAAGAAGCCCCACCAATTGTCACACTGATTTACTGGTCAAAACAGTCAAACAAAAACCTGTGCTTGAAATGTGATCTTAACCTTCCTCAACCTTTGTGAGATTGTTTAACCCCCACTGCGGTTATAAGCTAATGGATTCATGTTAAATAAAACCACTGCTCGCTGGAATTTTGTGGTGGAAGTTCTAAGCCATATTTAGTGCTTGTACAAACAAGTGCCTGGAAATTAAATTAATGCCCAAAATGTTACATTCTTAAAGCAAAGTAATTTATCCAATGAAACAATTCCTAAGGAATGTAAAAAAATGCTGATAAATGGTATTTCCCCATTGGCCTCTGTTTGTACAATGGTGGCACACACACACTAGAATTATTATTAAGAATCAATTAATTACTTTCAGTTTGTCAACGACTGAGAAAGTGTCTAAAACATTTTTGAATATAATTACACCTGCCCTAATGAAGACCCTTAAAATTTAATTTTTGCTGATAAAAGCCAAATAAAATTTCTGGACATCATCTCAAACTATTTCTAGGAACCCCAATTTCTGAAGGTTTCCTGATATTCCCTGAAAATCCTTCATAGACCCCCGAGATTTATAGTAATTAAAACTTGTCAAAGCTTTTGGAAATGTGAAAGGGTTTCAACCTAAACAATAGTTGAGAGGCCGCGGACACCCCTACATAGCGAAGTTTTCTCAGTCATACAACAACTGGGTAATTAAATTTATGATTGTTGTGTAGTTCATGTGCTAATAAAAATAATTAAACTACTGCTCTTGTGTTTAGGAAAATGTTGAGTGAATGGGGGTTGTGGAACAACAGCTGGGTGAAAAACCTCCCCGTACGTCCACTTGCTCCTAGGAGGAAAACCCCAGGCCAGCTGTACCCCACATTCAGGCCTCCCGGGCAGGGCCAGAAATTTTGAATCATTGTTCTCAGGTGTTAGAATACTATAATTGTTATTGTTATTTATTAAAAGATTAAGATAATTTTAAACTAAGATTTTTTAAAATAATATACCACAAAATACAAACCAGGTGTTGCAAGACTTTCCACTCTCCTCAGCCCAACCTTGCACCAGGTGACCATGATGTCTCTTATTCCTTGCCCTTGTGGTCCATCCTCTCCATTATTCACTAAATGAAGTTCCTGTACTGGGTGCATGAGATGTCATCCAGCCAGCTGTCAAGTTTCTCCTCTAGTCTGTCCTCTCCATTATCCAGTTGTCTTGTACTAGATGCTAATGTCATCCAGCCAGTTGTTTTGTTCCCTCTGTAATAAGTGTCCATCACTACTGTGTGTCCATTAATGCAAACCTCCCTCAATCTTTCCACTCTTGAAGTTGCTTCCTGTTAAACAAGAAAATAATTCCATATTTTTACCTACAAATTTACAACCGTACATTTACAAGTACATTTTATAATAACTGCTTCTACCAAAATACTGATGGATGCTTAGTCAAAGGAAAAATCAAGGTACAAATGTAGTATGGAATGGGATGATCACAAATTCTACAATCTGATTGGCTGACATGTTGTCTAGCTGTTGTGTGATGACTGGGATGACTGGTATGACTAACTAGGATGACTAGGGTAACTGGAATGACGGGAATGACAAGGATAACTGGGATGGCTAGGGTGACCAGGATGCTAGGACAACTATTAGACTAGGATGGCTGGGATGACTAGGACCACTAGTACATGTATGATGACTAGAATGACTAGGATCACTGGGATGATTAGAGTAACTGGGGTGTTTAGGCTGATGGAGATGACTGCGATGGCTTGGATGACTGGGATTAATACGTTATTGTGCAAAAAAATTCAAGCAAACTTCACTGCAATTTGCGAATTTCAGTAACAAAATTGTGAACTTTTGTTTCAGACGAAAAAGCAGCACAATTTCATTGCATCTATTGTTCTAATGTTGGCGAAATTTCACGTTGTCTTGAAATTCCATACCAGTGGGACAAAAATAATGTCCGTTGTTAAAACGAAATTTTGCTGTGTCCAAACAATATTTTGCTCAGCAGAAACGAAATTTCGCTCCACCTGTGCAAAACTTCTTAGCTGACAAGAAGAATAACTGTCTTTGTAAAAATAAACACAGTCAGTATTAGTTTGATTTTGAGAGTGGATCACAATGATTGATAAAATATTATGATCACTGAAAAGAAAGCAGCACTTTGAAAGGTTATATGTTCGTATCAAACATAGGGAAACTATTAAGTTTCAAAAGTTTTAACCCAAATCATCCAAAGCCCAATTTTGAAACATCTCCCCTATCCATCTGTCCGTCCGTCCCATTCTGTCTGTCTTCCCTTCTATTTCCAGCAAGTTTGTTTTGACGATGCGAATTTTTGCTCATGCGAAATTTTGCTTGTGTGGATGCGAAACAAAATGACAGTGAAATTTCGTTTGATTCAACAAAAGTTTGTGGGCACTTGGTAGCTTTCGGCGAATTTACGCGAGCACAAAGGATGAAATTCGGCCTAGTCTGCTTTTCTTTTGCACAGTACTGTAGGTCCATGACTGGGAAGTCTAGGATGAATGAGATGACTGGGATAACTGGAGTGACTGGATAACTGGAGTGACTGGATGACTGGGTGACTGGGGTGACTGCGATTAGTAGGGTAACTAGGATGACTAGAGACAAATGGGATATCCAGGGTGACTGGGGTGACTGGGATGACTAGGATGACTAGGGTAACTAGGGTGGTCAGCGAAGTTTGAGGTTTTTCTCCGGGTACTCCGGTTTTCCCCTGTCCTCAAAAAAACCAACATTTCCAAATTCCAATTCGACCGGGAATCAGGTAGACGAAGAACCACTATGTGGATGTGCTATCTGCAAATCGTTATTTATTTATTTTTTATTTGTTTATTTAAGTTTGCTTTTCCTTTGCACAGTACTGTACCCATGAGTGGGATGACTAGGATGAATGAAATGACTGGGATAACTGGGATGACTGGGGTGACTGGGATGACTGGGATGACTAGGGATGACTGGAATGACAAGAGATGACTGGGACGACTTGGATGACCAGAATGACTAGAATGCCTGGGATGACTGGGATGACTGGGGTGACTAAGAATGACTGGGAAGACTAAGAAAACTGGGATAACTAGGGATGACTAGGGATGACTGGGATGGCTGGGGTGACTAGAAATGACTGGTGTGACTAGGATTGCCAGGATGACTGGATGACTAGGATGACTAGGATGATGGGGATGACTGGGATGACTGGGATGACTAGGGATGACTGGGATGACTAGGATGACTGGGGTGACTGGGATGACTGGGGTGACTAGGGATGACTGGGATGACTAAGATGACTGGGATGACTAGGATGACTAGGATGACTAGGATGACAGGGATGACTAGGATGATCAAAAATAAAACACAAACAGCGCTGATAAACATTGTGAGCTTTCGCATTTTTATAACTTGATGTTTTGTATGCTATTCAACACACATTTTCAAAAGTGATCTAAAGTGACCGTTGAAGCTAATGACGAGACTATTATATTCAAAAAATTTACAAGAGGTCTGGAAATGAGATTAAGAACTTCTCTCATGTCAAAAAAAATCTCTCTACTCTATAAAATAGCAAACTCTACTCAGCATTTGATTCTTGCGAGAAATTCCTGAACTATGCAAATTATACAACAGCATTTTACATTTACATTCGCTCGCACGACTAGGGTGACACTTTGCGTTGAAATCTTAAAAATGTTCGAACGGCATTTTGCATCATTTAAATGGCAGAAGTTGTGAGTAATAGTTGAACTTGAACTTTCTCCGTGGGATGCCTGTGGCACACCACGTAAAAATCCGGTTTGGTTTGTTTTTGATTGTACGAACAATAGCAAAGCCCACCGATAGGATTGCGGAAAATCTTTATCGATTATTTCTTCTTCCAAGCTGACCAATGGGATTGTACAAAATCTTTATCGATTTTCAATTGATTTGCTTCCTCTGAACAACGTTTCAGACATGCCAAATATGTCGCTTGTCAGTTTCCCACTCCAAGGTAACCAGCGAAATCCATTGGGAGACTGGCAAATCACGGGAAGCGATCTAGCAGACCTAGGCCAAATTATTTATTTTTATTTTGGGTTTTTCCCATTATGATTTTTTTTAGGTTATGTCTAGCTTTTTCTAAAGGTTTTAGTAGCGTCTGGTTGGAGGTTTGGTTAGAGGTTTCTGGTTGGAGATTTTTGCCAAGCAGAGCTAGAGTTTAGTTTTTTTCTTTTCTTGTCGAAAACACCTTGACGATGGGAGGTCAAATCGCGTAAATTTCAACTCGTGCCCTTGACGATTGGGATCATGTTTACTGTGGGTAGTGTCGACCGATCCGTCGGTCGATATAGCGGTCGATAGTCGGTCAACACTCGGTCGATATGGCGGTCGATAGTCGGTCGATAGACGGTCGAGACTCGGACGATAGTCGGTCGATACTACCTACAGTCAACATGATCCGACGACTGGCGGTGAAATCGCGAAAATGTTGTCCTCGTCGATCGACAACTCGCTTTCGACATGAAATCGCGTTTTGGATAGGACATGCACAGATCCGGACCTTAGTGAACTTATTATGCCTCGGAATCATGGATAACCGTTGGAACTTTTTTAACTTTGAGACCGTGGAAAGACATTGCAATTTAATTTTTAACGGGATCAAGAGCTTCTTGGAATATTAAACTTTCATCTCGGATTAAAACATTGGAACTTTATTAACTTTATCTTTCCGATTTCCTTTTTTTTGCCAAATTCAGATAGAACAAAACTTTACTTTAACAGGTTCAAAAGGTCATGGTTTCCGATTTGTGACTGGAGGATTTCGATCCGTTTTGTGTGTTTCTGTGTTTCAAGGTTCGTTACTTGTGATCGTAATTATGATTGACGGCAGCCAAAAACGCAATTGTGAAGGCGGCTTTTGAACTTTAGAGTTCGCATGTTTGTGAAAAGCGCAGTAAAATCTAAAATACATGTAAGAGGAAGCTTGTGTAAATAAATGTTAACTACGCGACGGTGTGTAAACAAAGTCTCAAGAACCTTCCCGTTGCTTTCGAATTTTACTCACCGATATTTTTTCGATTGCCTGTTTGTGAATGTCCATCGGCATTATCGCAGTTGAATGTCTGATTATCCGTGTCTACAGTCTGAGGGTGTTTTTTTTCGCTGGCAACTTTACTTTGTAATTTGACCTTTTGACTAGAATTGCCTTTTTCGCGATATGCGATAGCATCTCCCTTTGATATTTCGTCCTTTGTTTTTTAATGAGACGTGGTTGCGTACATAAAAGTTTCGAAAACTTTAGAAACGTCCAGGAGCTTTGAAAACAATATTTTGTCTCGTACAATACAATCCGCTTTTGAAATTAACATCGCGCAAGTTTTCGTCACGGTAGTTGCAGTCACGTGCTAGGCAACAGATAAAGGTCACGCGTATCATGTTCCGTCGCGGAAGAAACAAGAGACTTACCAGAGATTATCTCAAAGGCCTCAAACTTTAAAAAACGCGCTAAATTTCCTAGTAGAATTAAAACCATTGTTTCATGAAAGTTTTCAAGGATCACAAAAGCAATTTCAGAGCAAAACATTAGTCATGTTACGAACGGACGTGTATGTTACAGCTGATCTTTATCAAGCCAAGCGACAGGATAAGCCCAGAATCGTTTGACGTTATATAATAAGCATGCTGTTACTTGTACCCGGGGGGGGAGAGAACTCCCATATGAAAGGGGCGGGATGCTCATCGTCTCGCTTAGGGGTGTAAATTCGGATTTTGGTCGCACTTAAGGTGTTCTGATCAAAACGTCATTATGTTAAGCCGTAAAGGTCTCTTTTAGGGTTGCACGCGAAGATATATATTTAATAGTCAGTTCGTTTTATTCACTCAGTTCATGTAATCAAAGTTTTCTATGACAGCAATAACTAACTTCAACTTTCAACAAAAGAATATTGTAACAAAATGGTCTCTTGTAGCAAAATGTCCTCTTTCAGGGATCAAAAAAGGTTGGCCCACGCCCAGGTTGGTCTCCTTTTGGAGTTTTTCAAAATTTCCCACGAGCATTCCCGCCCCCTTCATATGTGAGTCCCCTGGGTAAAAAATATACATATTGCGTGACATTGCGCTACATCTCTTGGAGCGTGACACGTCACAAAAAAAAGCAAAAACCCTGACAGGGAGGCAGCTCTGGTGGCCATTTTTTCCCATTTAACCTCTGGGACAGAGTTACCGTTTAACCTCTGGCTCCGAGGGTTCCCATTTAACCTCTGGGACCGAGTTAATAGTTCGAGCACCTCCCTGCACTTGCTGGGCCGGAGTTTGGTGACCGTCAGCAAGCTCGACAGCCCCCCCCCGGTAAGTCGCATCCGCACGGATTAGTCAAGCAGGCTTCAGAGAGTTGGCCATCTCTCACCGCCCTATAACCCCACCGGAAATAATCAACCTAACTTTGCCTGAGAAAATCGACCTATATATTTAGATCGAAAACTCATTTCGCTCACTTATGGTAAGGTTCTTCACACACGCATGCGTGAAAGTGCTTTGAAAAAAATTTTTAGTATCGTGCAATGCAATCCGCTCGCGTAATTTTTTAATCACGGTAGCTGCAGTCACGTGCTAGGCAACAAATAGTTCACGCGTATCATGTTCGCGGAAAAATTAGCAGCCCAATTTTACGAGAGATTTCCTGAAACTTTAAAGAACGCACTAAATTTCCGAGTAGAATTAAAACCATTGTTTCTCAAAAGTTTTCAAGGATCACGAACGCAATTTCAGAGCAAAATATTAGTCATGTTACGGACGGACGTGTATGTTACAGCTGATCTTTATCAATTTAAGCGGCCGGATAAGCCCAGAATCGTTTGACGTTACAAAATAAACATGCTCTTGCTTGTACGCGAGTATGCACTGTTTTATGCATTTGGAGCAGGCAGGCAGGCAAACTTTATTTGAGGAAATAGAGCGTGATACAGATGTCCTTAAAGAAACATTCGCGTTATAACTTGAATTGGTCTTGTTTCGAGTATACAGTCGCTTGCAGGAATACAGTCGACTCCCGATAAATTGAACCTTCAAGGGAAATAAAAAAATCGACTGATTATCGGAAGTTCGAGTTATCGGAAGCTCCAAGAAAATAGCCGAGAGTAAGGTAAAAAACAGTTTTTACTGCACAGTGAACATTTTAATCACATTTAATTGTAGAAATGTCAAGTGAAAATTAAAAGATACTTCTAGATTGTAAATCAGAACGTAAGGTAACAAAGCCTAAATAGAGCATACGTTTTACTGTTTTGAGAAGTAAAGCTGCTTCGTGTTAGCGTGTGACCATCAACATTAGCCGCCACTAGTAAACTATACTCCTACAACACGTCAATAGGAAATCCAAAATTCTATGTTTCGGACGCCAGTAGACGGCTTTATCCCGACTTTTTAAGGGCTCAAAACACAGCCTAACACAGGGTAACACAAGGTAACACAGGATAACACAAAGTAACACAGAGTAACACAGGGTAACACAGGGAAACAGAGTAACACACGATGATACAGGGTAATAAAGGGGAACACAGGGTAACACAGAGTAACACAGGCAACCACAGGGGAACACAGGGTGACCAAAGTAACACCAGGTAACACAAGGTAACTCAGGGTAACACAGAGTAACAAAGAGTAACTCAGGATAACACAGAGTAAAACAGAGAAACACAAAGTAACATGGAGTAACAAAGGGAAACACAAGGTAACAGGGGGTAACACGGGAGCACAGGAGAACACAGGGTAACACAGAAAAACAGGGGAACAAAGGGGAACACAGGGTAACACAGGGGAACAAAGGCTAAGACAGAGTAACAGGGCAACACAGGGTAACACAAGGTAACACAGGGGAACACAAGGGAACACAGGGTAACACAGAGTAACACAAGGTAACACAGAGAAACACAGGGTAACACAGGGGAACAAAGGCTAAGACAGAGTAACAGGGCAACACAGGGTAACACAGGGGAACACAAGAGAACACAGGGGAACACAAGGGAACACAGGGGACACAGGGTAACACAGAGTAACACAAGGTAACACAGAGAAACACAGGGGAACACAGGGTAACACAGGAAAACCGGGGAACAAAGGGGAACACAGGGTGACACGGGAAAACAGGGGACCAAAGGGGAATACAGGGGAACACAGGGGAACACAGAAGAACACAGGCTAACACAGAGTAACAGGGTAACACAGGGTAACACAGAGTAACACAGGGGAACACAAGGTAACACAGGGTAACACAAGGTAACACAAGGGAACATAGGGTAACACAGGGTAACACAAGGTAATACAGAGGAACACAGAGTAACATAGGATAACACAGGGTAACAGAGTAACATAGGGTAACACAGTGGAACACAGCATAACACAGAGTAACACAGGGTGACACAAGGCAACACAGGCTAACACAGAGTAACAGGGTAACACAGGGTAACACAGAGTAACACAGGATAACACAGGGTAACAGAGTAACACAGGGTAACACAGTGGAACACAGCGTAACACAGAGTAACACAGGGTAACACAGCGAGTCTCAGGGTAACGCAGGGGAACACAGGGTAACACAGAGTAACACAGGGAACATTATAATACAGTGTAACACAGGGTAACACAGGGTAATACAGAGTAACACAGAGTAAAACAGGGTAGCACAGGGGAACGCAGAGTAACACATAGTAACAAAGGGTAACACAGGATAACAGAGAAACACAGGGTAACACAGAGTAAAACAGGGAAACACGGAGTTACAAAGGGAAACACAAGGTAACACAGGGTAACACATACAAACACAGGGTACCAGTGGAACACAGGGTAACACAGGGTAACACGGGAACACAGGGGAACACAGGCTAACACAGAGTAACAGGGTAACACAGAGTAACACAGTGCAACACAGTGTAACACAGGGTAACACAGAGTAAAACAGGGTAACACAGGAGAACAAAGAGACTGAGATCCTGTGCAGCTTTCTGGGAAAGCTGCTATCAATTTCAACAAAACCGCAGCTGCTCCAAAACTATTATCTCTTTTGAATACATCATCCTGTTGGAAAGTCGTTGTTTCATATCATCAGCGAAATGTTCAGGACAAATGAGCTTTTTGTGGATACGGTAGCCAGCTACATGTAGCTGTACTTTGCCTGCTAAATTTAGCTTTTATACATTTATTTTTAGTATGTGATATGTAATGACTTGTCACGACACCAAAGACAATGCAGGACTTTATAGATTTAAATACCTTTTTCTAAAAAAATCACAATAATACTCGTGTCTTTTCTTTTTTTATACATCATATTTTACTGGAATATTTAAGTTATGTTTTAGTCTTGCAGACACAGTGCTCAGTAAAAAAAAGGTAAAAATATTTAATTATCATAAAACTGAGGCAACTCCCATGTTTATTTACAGATTTTTTAAAATATAAAACTTTTGTTTTGCATCACCAACTGTATTTTGTCAGAGCAGAAGTAACAATATTATTTCTTTTCAAAAAAACTAACTAATGAACCATTCTTCTTATTATTATTATTATTATTGTTATTATTATTATTATTATTATTATTATTTCCTGTTAAAATTGAAAAATGTGCAGCTTGTCAGGTTTATAGTCAAGGATTACTTTACATGTGAATCCAAGTGGGACGATCTTTGAACATCAAAACTTGCTTGCATGTAACAAAATTTTCTTTTAATAAGCTTTTGGATAGACATGCTTCATACAAGTTGACCTCAAGAGTTTCTTAGTGAGCGGAATGTTCTTTTTAGGCCAAGAGGTGGGTGACCTGGACAATATTTTCAGTCGCCCGAGGCAAGGTCTTAGTTGCCTCCGGAGACCAGGTGCTGTAAGTTAGAGCACAGCCCTGACTTTGCCCTCCTCTATGCAGTAAGCTTACTTTTCCCACCTTTGCTGACGCAGTATCTTTTTTCCGCTTGTGCTATCTAACCTGACTTGCGCATGATTCAAAGTTGCAGCTAATAAAAATCACAAAATTTTTCGGGACGGGCATACGATATGGGAAAGTTAAAAAAACAAGGCAATTTTGACTCCCAAGAAAAATATAATTGTATGAAAGCAATGCGCATACATCATTGTGATTGGCTCTTCCCACTGTCGGTGCGCAAAGCCTCCTCTGAGAACCATTCTATTGATAAATCTACCCAGAAAAAAGGGTTTACTCCAAGGGCTTGTATGGGAGATGGAGGCTCTGGGCCATAGGCTCCTGGTAGTTTTAAATATTTTTATGTTAGACTTTTTATACATTTTGAGATCAGCTTGAATGCCCTAATTTGAGATTTGTGTTGAATAATTTTTGCCATGTGCTCAGCCCATTTTTACTTGCGTGATGAATCCACAAGCCAAGTTTGTGTTATGGGAATTGCTTTTAAGGATTATTTAAGTGTTTTTAAATAAAAATTTTTTTAAGAAATAGTTTCTCTGTCTGTTGTTGTATAATTATTCTTTCATTGATATCATTAACTCAAAACACGATCCTGAGACAACAGCACCAAGTTGAATTTAATGCTTCCCACATTAACACATGCATCACTTCTGTGAACGTTGGCGAATTTTATAGGATTTTTACTTTTAGGTTCAGTTTTTGGGCACTTTTTGATACGCAGCAAATGAAATCTTATTTGAGAGTATGTTTTTCTGATTATTCCAGATTTGGACTCTAAGTTTACTACACAGAGGGTCACTAAAGTATTGTTTTTACTTTGAAAATTCACGGTCGTTTAAATGAGTTAAGAGCTGCAAACTCCAGCAGCTCAGTTGGAATGATGAGATTGAAGGAGCAGAATCAATCTTCACAGGACTATGAATAACATTCTGATGACTTTTCAAAGCTGGTCGGCAAAAGTCGATCTCACAAAATATCCACAAGGGTGTTGTTTTTAAAAAAACATAATTTCCTTCCGTTTACAACATGGACAAGAAGTCATCTTGAATTTTAAAAGGCAACCAACGCCTGCACATTCTGTTTTTGTCTAGATGTTTCCTGACCATTTGCCTCAGATAGATCATTGAAGTGAATTGACCAAGAGGGACTGAGAAAACGCCATACAGGGACTAGGCAAATGCTAGCATACATGTACAACAAGACAAACCATCTCCCGGCATTTCAAAATGCAATCATCCTTGCTGCCTTAACTGTCTATTTTCAAAGCATGGCCAATTTAACTACACCTTCACCTCACCAAAGAAGAACAACATATACTCGACCCCTTAAACTGTAAATCCAATTACCTATTTACCTTATTGAATGTAAAAAATGTGGCAAACAATCTCCACGAACGCTTTGGGGAGCATTGCTGCTTTATCCTCAACTATGGCCACTTTCCTAATCCTACTCCTGTCCCCAAACATTTTAATCAAACTGGTCACTCTATCAACGATGTCTTTCTCATTCCCCTAAAACTTATCTGTAGCAACCATGACTCTGTCAGAAGGGCACACGAGGCTCACCTCATCAACAAAGCTATGACATTAGAATGCCGTGGTATAAATAGACATGATGGACTCTATTCGTGACATTTATCTTTTTAGTAGCCTATCATTTTTGGCTCGCTATGTATTCAAATGTCACATATGTAATGTTTATCTTGTACATTCATTTTGCTTTTATAGCCCCCGTTGAAGGTTTGTGTTGAAAAACCAAAATATGGGGCAAATATACTTCACCATTTTATTTTTGTTTTCTTTCATTATTTTTCCTATCACTCTTTCTGCGGTAAGGATCAGTTTACTGCTCTAATTTTAAAATTTGGTATGACCAGGATGACTGGTATGACTGGTATGAGTGGTATGACTGGTAAGACTGGTATGGCTAGGGATGACTGGGGTGACTAGGATGACTTATCATGGCTGGGTTGACTGGAATGACAAGGACAACTGAGATGACTGAGATGACTAGGATGGCGTTCCAGGAAAACAGACAAAATAACTGGGAGGAAGGGGGTTTCCAAAATTTGTAGGGATAAAATCTAAAATCACCACAGCCCCCACAGGCCATCTACACAAATAACTAACACATAAATTATTACTGAAAGAAAGTTAGGAGAGTTGTTTACCTTATCTTGCTGATCTTGTTATCTAATAGTCATCCCAGTCTGTTGTCTTGCAGGTTGCCATGCTATTCCTCTTCAACATAGTCAATAACTTAAAAAAAAGAATTTTTTATTAGTGATAAAAATCCACTTGGTGTAACATTTTAAAGAATATAACTTGTATAAGTACTATCATAAATGTTTTTATTTTAATTTTTTTAAACAAAATAATGTGTAATAAATATGTATTATTATTATTATTATTATTATTATTATTATTATTATCAACATCATCATCATTAATATTTTATCATAGCTTAGCTTGTTAGCTTAGGTGGATGTTTGTGGCACTGATGCAATGCCGTCACATTCCATACGAACAACAAAATTATCAATTTACATGTATTTGATGAGGTTCTTCCCATTTTTACTGCAAAACAAATTCAGGGGACACCTCTATTGAGGGAGCTCTGTAAAGGATGTCTGATTCATTTTGTTAACGTTACCATTATTTGCATGTCCTTATTTACAAAGGAACTTAACTTTAACGAAGAAATTATCAGCAGAGGACCGAAAAAAAAACAACTTCACATCAAACAAATATTTCTCCCAAGCATTTTTTTCAAACAACATAAAAGAACTTTGAAAAACTGTTAGGCAAACAGCAGTGCTGTCAACTCTCCCGTATAATCTGGGAGACTTCAGATTTTAGACTGTATCTCCCGGTCTCCAGATTAGAGTATGAGATCTCCCGGATAATCGCCTAAGTTTGCCATTTTATATTCTCATTTCAGTTGACTCGACTTTCTGACAATATTAAAAATTTCAACTCTTTTGCATCATTTTCTCATAAAGTCCCGTAAGCCATTGTAACTTAATTAATAATGGTAATGATGCGTTTGGTGGGAAGCAAACCAATCAGGTAAAATGTTACTACATCATACATACATACATAATTTATTGATCAATAGGTCAATAGTAGGCAGCCAAAGGCTGATGTGGACCCTAACATCTTTTTCACGCGTTTTTTGCCATTGCAAATTTGTGGCAATTGGAGTCAACGAGTATTTTTTACACAACGTCATATGCCGTACATTATGACATCATCCATTATCCCTTCCCTTAGTTCTCTATCAATTCTCAATAAAGACGTAGGGGGTGGACAGCCCTGAAACAGGTTTTATAATGATTTTTATATTAATTTTTCAAAAACAACAATTGCAAATCTGTTCCAATCTTCTTAATATATCGATATTTTCTGCACCGGACAACCAAACATTTTAGGCCTATGTTATTTATTAGGAAAAACTTATAAACAGCCCACAGTAGCTCCACGCAAATCACTGAAATCAACACACTCGGCCAAACTACTGCACTTATTGAGACGGACCATACAATATCACTAGCCTTCAAGGCTTTTTCATAATGATACACAGTTTAAATAGAGGTTCCGCTGTAAGCAATCCTTACATTTAAAATATGCCATGATCAAATTAAATCGCTACCATCGCTGTGATCGCTGCGATCGCTGAGAAAATAAAAAACTTCAGCGATCGCAGCGATCATATGAAACCACTCTCCCGCGATCGCAGCGACAATAATCGCTGAGATATAAAAAGTTCTATCTCAACGATCGTTGTCGCTGCGACCGCTGGAGAGTGGTTTCCATATGATCGCTGAACTTTTTTTTCTCAGCGATCACAGCGATCCTAGCGATCATATGGAAACCGGGCTTAATCTATCGCAATAACTATCCACCCTTCCTCCTCAACTGCTACCTGTACGCCTTACAAACATATCGAACGCACTGTTTTAAGCTCCGATTACTTCTAGTTACTATTATCTAAATATTACTTGCTCATGCAAGGGGTAGGGTGCATACCTTACAAGACCTGAGCAGGATTTTCCACCACTTCTGTCCTGCCACGGACAATTTTTATGCCATAAATAACGCCAAGTGTTGAAGGATTAGTTAAAGAAACGATGGAGACGAGTTCTTTAAGTCTAAAAATATCACTTTAGGACCAATTTAACTACACACGTGTTATGCATGTAGTAAGTCGCCATATTGGTTTCTTCTAGAACCCAGTCTCATTCTGGCGCGTGAGTCTCGCGCGTGAGCTGTGCATTCGAGTACGCGTTTCTTCTTTCCTCAACTACAGGCTATTTCCCATATTAATTCACTTAAAATACTGAACTAAGAGCTTTAAATCCGGATAGGAGATCGCGCATAGATACCTTTTGCAGCAAAGGGGTTGGTTCCATCGAAACAGTAAAACGTGCAATTATTCCAACGCGTGTGACACACTCTAGTAAGCGTTCCTTGCAACCCTGAATTTCAGTCCCCCCCTCGTTCGCTAAGTCACTCGCGGGAGAGAGGTTCTCTCCCTGAGTGACTCAGTGAGCGGAGGAGTTTGCTGAAATTCAGACTAAATATAGAAGGAATTCTTATTTTTACCCGTAATCACCGACAAACATTAAACACAAAGGACCGCAATCACGGGTTAACCCCTTTAAAAAAAATTTCACGAAGGCGATTAGGCAAATTGGAAAACCGCACTGGCCTAAAGAATGGTCTACGAGGCTAGGCTTTCCTACCTATCTAAACCATATCAAAACATCATTTCTAGGCCTATTTCGACTAAAACCAATAAAAAAGGGATCAGGATTTTTTGCCCCAAAATCATGGCTAACCCCTTCAGGAAAAATCTAAGATCTCGATTATAGAAAATCTTTATTAATAGGAAACCTTCTAGTTATCAGTATGAAACATCACAAATGATATTTTCCAGGCCTTTTTTGGCTTAAAACGTGCGACGAGGAGCTTCATCGGCCGCTGATAGACGCGAGGATAACGCGCGGGTCACTTTTTAAGACTTGACTTCAGGGACAAAATTTCTTATTACTTCGTTGTTTGTTTTATGTCCAAAGCCGGGGTCCAAATAGGCGTAGAATAGTTTGGAATTCCTTTTAAGCGCTTCACAAAAATAGATTTTACCTTATCGCCGGCCATCTTAGATTTTTCCAAAGGGTTTAGGGCTAATAATTTCCATTTGACCCTAAATCATAAGTTGTCCCCGTTGCCCAAATTCCCGGGGGGGGGGGGGGGCACTTGGGTATTTTTTGGGTGGGTATGTGCCGCCCGGGACTCCAAATTGGCACCCCGTTCTAGAAAAATTTTCCCCTAAAATTGATACCCCGTTGTAGAAATGGGCCAATTTTTTATACCCCGTTCTAGAATTCGCCCTAAAACTGATACCCCGTTCTAGAAATGGGCCAATTTTTTGTACTCCGTTCTCGGGTGCAACAAGAGTACAACAGTTTGCTTGTTAACGCATTGAACCGTATTTTTAAAAGCAATCTGTCCTTGAATACTTTCAAATGGCTGCTTACAAAAGTGGAGCTTTCGTGCGTTCGAAATATTATACCCCGTTCTAGAAAACGCCTCTGAAATGGATACCCCGTTCTAAATCAGGAGCTTCAAAATCACGACCCCTTTGGGCGGCACATACCCGTATAGGTAATGTATGGGAGTACCCCCCCCCGGGGCCAAATTCAAGATGGTGACCAGCCAAAATCGATAATTGTTATTGTCTAAGTCTACCAGGCGCTACCCTGGGTGCCAGAGGCTTTTCATACGCGGTTTCCGGTTTCGGTTAAGTCTTACAAAGGGACCCGCGCGTTTTTATCGCGTCGACCTGCGGCCGACGAATGCTCCTCGTCGCACGCGAGAAAAAAACCTCTGGTACCCAGGATAACGAGGCCCTCTCACCCACCTATAATATTTGTAACTTAACCATCCTCAACCTCGTTACTAGGTTGTACAGACCTCTACAAGTCCCGGGCTGTGTCGCTCCCGTGGAACAAGTAGACGAGGACCCCGGGCCTGACATTGCAGCATGATAGGCCTATTTTGACTCGAGGGGTATCAAGGGTAACAAGGGGTAACAAGGGTTACAAGGGGTAACAAGGGTAACAAGGGGTAACAAGGGGTAACAAGGGGTAACAAAGGGTAACAAAGGGTAACAAGGGTAACAAGGGGTAACAAGGGGGAACAAGGGGGAACAAGGGGTAACAAAGGGTAACAAGGGGTAACAAGGGCGAGCAAGGGCGAACAAAGGGAAACAAGGGGTAACAAGGGTAACAAGGGGGGACAAGGGTAACAAGGGGTAACAACGGTAACAAGGGGCAACGAAGGGTAACAAGGGGTAACAAGGGTAACAAGGGGTAACAAGGATAACAAGGGGTAACAAGGGGGAGCAAGGGGGAACAAGGGGTAACAAAGGGAAACAAGGGGTAACAAGGGTAACAAGGGGGAACAAGGGTAACAAGGGGGAACAAGGGTAACAAGGGGTAACAAGGGGAAAAAGGGGTAACAAGGATAACAAGGGGGAACAAGGGGGAAAAGGATAACAAGGGGTAACAAGGGTAACAAAGGGTAAGAAGGGAATAAGGGGGGACAAGGGGAAACAAGTGGGAACAAGTGGTAACAAGGGGGAACAAGGGGTAACAAGGAGAATAAGGGGAACAAGGGAAACAAGGGGTACCAAGGGGGGAGGGTGCGGCTACACGTAGGCTACTTGTCTAGTGAAGTGAAAATTGCGTTATCTGCAGGATATATACTGTGGAAATTTCACTCTGTTCTTCTCGCCGTCTATTGAAAGATTGTAAATCTTAGAAATCTTACAAGTGTGAAGTCACCATCGTAAAGAGTGAAGATAGTTTGAACGTTCACCTGGTCAAAGTAAAATTGCAGCTGGTACTCAATCAGCATAGACAACACAACGAACCAATAATGTCGGAGCAGCTCGTAAGGTGTTTCCTCATTGGTCGCAGAAAACAATAGATTTTTTATCACTATTTCCCATTGTTTCACGGTTAGGGTATCAAAAAAATAAAAAAGAAACAACAAGGCCACAAATGTAACTTGCTCCAGTTCATTTATTTCCCAGTTACACAAGGTTGTCGGATAATAATCCCAGAATAACAGAAAGCGGTTTCTTTCAACGTCGGTGAAGTAGCTACAACCGCTAAAGACCTGTGGTACTTACCAGTTACCATCCT
>NC_133214.1:18360433-18397933 GCF_958299795.1 Porites lutea | reverse complement strand
GAAATCACCTATGTCTCCACACCCCACTTTTTTCGAACTTCTATAGGAAAATCATGATGCCTTTCAACTTTCTAATCTTCTTTTTCTGTTACCCGTCCATATGATTGTGATTTTGATTATGATCATGGCTATGAACATGATTATGATTACTGAATCCTACTGGTGTCAATGTACTTAAAACGCAATACAGTCAACTCTCCCTAAGACGGACACCTTTGGGACCAGTACTGTGTCCGTCTTAGAGAGAAGTCCGTCTTACAGAGAGTCAAATAAGGGGAGTAAAGAAAAGCAGGGACCAACTCTAGCTGTCTGTTTTAAAGAAGTGTCCGTCTTATAGAGGTGTCCGTTAAGAGAGAGTTGACTGTAACCAATTCAGGTCACCTTTTACGAACTAACGACGGCGCCGCCATTTCTAATCGGCCATCCCAGTCACGTGAACTATCTCCTTTGCTTGGCTCTTAAAATTGAACCCGTGACTTCCCTGCTCTGCAGCGCTTTGCTTATCCTAAATGATGTGTCTCGGGTTAGAAGACAATATTCTAAGTATACTTACACACACTTGGCAGAGGAACCGTCGTTGATGGCGTGGGCGTGATGGTAGTGATGTACGATGAGGACAACGTCGTGTAAGTTGTCGGAGTACTTGTGGTAACGAAACTTGACAAACTGAAAATAAGAATGAAGGGCTTAGTTTCAAAGCAGACAGTAATGTTGTGTCCTTTTTGGAATGAAACACAAATTAAGCTTCATCAGCTGAGTTAATGATGTCGGTTTAGCAGAGTAAAAAGATCGAAAAGGTTACCATCGCCGACAAAATTAGTTGAGACAATTTGCCTTAAAGGGCCCTTTTGACCAACTTCAAAAAGAAAAAACAGAGCTTTCAGCGGCTAAATTAGTTGAGACAAGTAATGTTTGCCGCTGTGCGAGCTACCTGTAAGAAATATCAAACACCCCAACTTTGAATAGAGGGGAGAGGGGAGGTGTGCAGATTGTTATGTTTTATGAAGATTCTCTATTTGCGGAAAGAAGCTCGACAATTTTGTCGCCGATTGTAGCTCTTCTTCAAAGCAAATAGCATCCGACAACTATACATGTCAATAAAAAAGCAATAATCCCAAATCTCCCAAAAGAAAGAAAAAAAGGTAAACAAGTGGATTTAGCCTAAAATTTATCAAACATCATACTTAGTCCATACCGTGTAGTGCTCGAGGAAGAACTTGATACCGAAGTAGATATGCTAGACGATGAGCTAGAAGAGGACACGCTGACAAAAAAAATGACATAATTACATTAAGAAAAACCACAGAGAATGGAAGAACAAGCCACCGTCTTCATCTGAAACAACAACTTAAACAAACCTTGATGATGTACTGCTTGACACACTTGTGCTGACGCTTGTGGAAGAGGATGTTGTAGTGGGTGTGGACAGACTAGAACTTGATGAGGTTGAAGTAGAGCTACTGAGACTGGAACTCGACGATGTTGAAGTTGAGCTAGTCACACTTGAATATGTCGAGTAAACAGTTGTCGTTGGTGTAGAAACGCTTGTACTTGAAGTACTGGATGATGAACTGCTTGACACACTTGTGCTGACACTCGTGGACGAGGTTGTTGTAGTGGGTGTGGACACACTGGAACTTGTGGAAGTGGAAGTTGAGCTACTCACACTGGAACTAGTTGAAGTAGAACTACTGACACTCGTACTCGAGGAAGTTGACGTGGAACTGCTCACACTTGAATATGTCGAGTACACTGTTGTAGTTGGTGTAGAAACGCTTGTACTTGAAGTACTGGACGATGTACTGCTTGACACACTTGTGCTGACACTCGTGGACGACGTTGTTGTAGTGGGTGTGGACACACTAGAACTTGAGGAAGTTGAAGTTGAGCTGCTCACACTGGAACTAGTTGAAGTAGAACTACTGACACTCGTACTCGAGGAAGTTGACGTGGAACTGCTCACACTTGAATATGTCGAGTAAACTGTTGTAGTTGGTGTAGAAACGCTTGTACTTGAAGTACTGGATGATGTACTGCTTGACACACTTGAGCTGACACTCGTGGACGAGGTTGTTGTGGTGGGTGTGGACACACTAGAACTTGAGGAAGTTGAAGTTGAGCTGCTCACACTGGAACTAGTTGAAGTAGAACTACTGACACTCGTACTCGAGGAAGTTGACGTGGAACTGCTCACACTTGAATATGTCGAGTAAACTGTTGTAGTTGGTGTAGAAACGCTTGTACTTGAAGTACTGGATGATGTACTGCTTGACACACTTGAGCTGACACTCGTGGACGAGGTTGTTGTGGTGGGTGTGGACACACTAGAACTTGAGGAAGTTGAAGTTGAGCTGCTCACACTGGAACTAGTTGAAGTAGAACTACTGACACTCGTACTCGAGGAAGTTGACGTGGAACTGCTCACACTTGAATATGTTGAGTACACTGTTGTAGTTGGTGTAGAAACGCTTGTACTTGAAGTACTGGATGATGTACTGCTTGACACACTTGAGCTGACACTCGTGGACGACGTTGTTGTAGTGGGTGTGGACACACTAGAACTTGAGGAAGTTGAAGTTGAGCTGCTCACACTGGAACTAGTTGAAGTAGAACTACTGATACTCGTACTCGAGGAAGTTGACGTGGAACTGCTCACACTTGAATATGTCGAGTAAACTGTTGTAGTTGGTGTAGAAACGCTTGTACTTGAAGTACTGGATGATGTACTGCTTGACACACTTGAGCTGACACTCGTGGACGAGGTTGTTGTGGTGGGTGTGGACACACTAGAACTTGAGGAAGTTGAAGTTGAGCTGCTCACACTGGAACTAGTTGAAGTAGAACTACTGACACTCGTACTCGAGGAAGTTGACGTGGAACTGCTCACACTTGAATATGTCGAGTAAACTGTTGTAGTTGGTGTAGAAACGCTTGTACTTGAAGTACTGGATGATGTACTGCTTGACACACTTGAGCTGACACTCGTGGACGAGGTTGTTGTGGTGGGTGTGGACACACTAGAACTTGAGGAAGTTGAAGTTGAGCTGCTCACACTGGAACTAGTTGAAGTAGAACTACTGACACTCGTACTCGAGGAAGTTGACGTGGAACTGCTCACACTTGAATATGTTGAGTACACTGTTGTAGTTGGTGTAGAAACGCTTGTACTTGAAGTACTGGATGATGTACTGCTTGACACACTTGAGCTGACACTCGTGGACGACGTTGTTGTAGTGGGTGTGGACACACTAGAACTTGAGGAAGTTGAAGTTGAGCTGCTCACACTGGAACTAGTTGAAGTAGAACTACTGATACTCGTACTCGAGGAAGTTGACGTGGAACTGCTCGCACTTGAATAAGTCGAGTACACTGTTGTAGTTGGTGTAGAAACGCTTGTACTTGAAGTACTGGATGATGTACTACTTGACACACTTGAGCTGACACTCGTGGACGACGTAGTTGTAGTGGGCGTAGACACACTGGACCTTGAGGAATATACTGTTGTAGTGGGTGTGGATACGCTCGAACTCGTTGATGTTGAAGTGGAGGTTGAGCTACTTACACTTGAACTTGTTGAACTTGTGCTGTAAGCCCAGAAAAGTTGCAATAAAAAAATTACAAGTTTGAGATCTAAAGTAGCCCAGTTCTTCGGGTTGATTTATCTAAAGTGAGTGTTGCTTTCCTTTCTTACGTGTAAACAGAGTATCATAAAGAATTATATTCCTTGGAGAAAGGTAATGAAGGCGACTACGAGAAATGCTTTAGAGATTCTCTGCTCTTTTATTATTTTCTTAGCAACAGCTTTCGAAGGAAAACAATATCTTCGTTTACGGACCTCTTTCATGCAATAAGATTTAGATAACAAGCTAAACTAATTGATCACTGAAGGAAATTGAGTTTGTTACCAATCAGTTTGGTCAAAGAGCCTTACAGGACGCGTGGGACTAAGACCAATGAGAGGACAAAGTTGAGATTCGCCATAAATTTCGAATGTATTCTCTTATACCAGGGCTAGAAATTAACGCTCGCAAACTCGCAAAATGCGAGTGATTTTGATAATCTGCGAGTGAGAAAAACATCAACTAGCAAACGTTTCCGAGTTGGAATCATCCATGTCTCCCAAACAAAGGGAAAGAACTTGCTAGTGGTCTCACCAGTTTGCTAGTGGAAAAAAATCTTTCTAGCAAAACTTTGCAAGTGCACTAAAAAGTTAACTTCGAGCCCTGATTATACGAGACCACCAGGAAATATTCCTTGCTTTCTTTATCATGCAATCAATTCCTCTTAAATTTACCATAACCCATTTTAACATGCAATTCGCCACTTTAAAAACGCGAAGAAAACCGCGCCGAGTTAACTTTCGCAAAGACTTCTGGAACTGTTATTAGAAAGCTTTAGATTCTGAGACGAGGACGACTATGAGTACGAGATTTTCTCAATACTAAGTAGTGCTCCCGCTTGAACCAGTGTTATTTTGGCGGGAAAACGCGGTAGTCGTTGTCATTCTACTACGAGTTTAAGCGAGAATGTCGTATTGGAAGGAACAAGTTATCAAATGTAAGAAGTTTTATCATTTTGTTGTTGGGAGAAGGCTTTACTTCCTTCAGTATAAATAACCGCACTGACTTTTTTGGTGAAAAAAAGTAAAATGAAGCTTTCCGAGGCGTCTTTTTTTTTAGAACACGCGCAAAAACTTTGAATTAAATCTCGTACTCGTACTCCCTCTCGTCCTCAAATCTAAAGCTCTCTACTATAGACCTTGTCACGGTTTTCGACCCCATCTTGACGAGTGTGCAAACGCGTGAGAAATTACAGTGTTTGTATGAGAATCTGATTTCGAATAATTTTCGTAGAACAGTTTTTCTGAAAAAAAATATGATTTGTAAACTAAAGCTTCACTCCTAAGGATTCTGCTGAGAAAATGTAAGGGTGTTACATGCACTAGAAGACCTAGAACCACTTTTTAAATTTCCTATACATTTGTCTGTACGAAAGTCCCGGGAAAATTACAGACAAACATATGGAAAATCTCAAGCAAGCCTCTGGATAAATTAAAGCACAGGTACGCCTTTGCTTTGTAACTTTAGTTTACAATTGATATTTTTTTTCAAAACAGCTGTTTTACGGAAATTATTTGACATTAGATTCTCATAGAAACACTGTAATTTCTCACACGTTTGCCTACTCGTAGATGATGGCGTCGAAAACCGTGACAAGGTCTATACAGAGACAGGGAAACAAATTGCCCAATAGCTGACTAGCGCGTCTCAAGTGACCATCCCAGAAACAATTGCGGGAAGCACTTCGGCTCCAGTTCCCTTCTCGTTCTTAAGTGGCAAATTTCTTGGATACCAATTTTTTGTAACTGAAGGAACTCGGATCAATTTAGGTTTCTGGGAAACTGCCCACCTACCCCTCCCCTAAGCCAACATTAACACTAACTTCTCGTTTAGGACAAAATGTTGATTCAGGGGAGGGGTGGGTGGGCAGTTTCCCAGAAACCAAATTGATCCGAAACTCCGGGTGCATATACAGAGTCTTTCTGTCTGTCAAAACATTTCTAAAACTTAAAAAAAATTGCTTGGAGAGTTACCTGCTAGATGAAGAACTTGTTCTCGAGGTTCGTAAGGGCGGTTTCAAGGTTGGTGGTGTTCTACTTGATGTACCAACAGTGTATACTGTCCCTGTAGTTCTGGTCACAGTAGATGGGTACACGGTGGCTGTACTCTTCTGAGAAACCGATCTATATGAAGTGGAAGTCGTCGACGAGGATACTGAACTTGAAGTAGAAGTGGATCTGAAAACAGAGTAAAGGAAATATAATTAACAACGACTTAAAACAGTCTATCGAACAAGGAAGAAAGCAAGAATAAAACTTTAATAACAGTTAAGTATACAAAGCAATAATTTAGGATAAAGCGCCTGAAGTGATGAAAAAGCTTAACTTACGCATTAAAGCAAAATACCATCATGGCTTAACTGACAAACAACAAAGACAAATGGATAACTTCACCAAGTAAGTAAACAACCAGTATTCCTATCTAGCTGGAAATTTTTTCCCAAAACCTCGTGCTCAGAAGCAACTTCGAGGTCACATGACATCTAACAATGAAACTGTTTCCCGCCAAAATGTCTGAGCGGGCAACACTGCAAAATCCATGACGTCAGAGGGTAACAGTGCACCATTACCCACGAATGTTGATCGACGACCGCCGTTAAAACGAGGTTTAATGAATTTCCAGCTATATAACAAATCAGTTAAAGACAGGTCCCTCGGGAAACAGTTAATTTTGTTTCTTGAGAATCTCAATCACCGTTTCCCTCGGCACCAGTCATCAAGTGTTTACTAATACCCCAAGCTAAAAACACTGTTCACTTTGAATCAGACAATGACCACCTACAAAAATTTCCCAGAGTAGATCAGTTACGGTTATCAGTACAAAGTCATCATAAGGAAATGAAGAAATAGTTTTCAAAAAGTACACTAAAAGACGATAAATAAAGGGGAAGATTGTCATAAAATACGTTAGCCTTAGGGGCTCACAGTCACTCAAGAATCGGGACATTACGATCCGATAACGGCGACGCCAATGAAAGTGTCGCTGAAAAATAGACTTCGCGTCCTTTGAAACTTTTTCGCCCTTTTACAAAGTCACCCAGTTACTTGAAAGTAGGCAGATAAAGTTTCAAGAGAAGAGAAGGGACCGCGTCTGAGTTCAGAGAGCGATATCAGGGAGCTTCACCATCGACGACGTCAACAGTAGCGAAAATGTCACTTTCATAATGATTTCTCGTTCTTTTTAACAATTTGTCCCGTTTATACCAATTCGCTGTAAAAGACAAATGTAGGCGAAGTTCGCCAGAGTTGATTTCTTAGCGACCACACTCAAGTTTAGAAAGAGAAAAAAAATCTCCTGGTTGCCTGTTTACTTCCTCTCTAAAACATGAAATTAGGCATTTTCACGTCGTAGTCGTGCAGTGACGAAAGAAATGTACGAAAAAGAGTGATGCACGCGCAGAGTTGTTACTTTGCTCATAAAACCTATTGCGTTTGAGACGCTCCTGTTCCGGTCGCCGTCGTAGTTTCGTAAGGTCTCTAACAATAGCGCCGCGATGAATCATTTTTTTTAGCATGAGAAACCCCACATATCACCCAACAAACAAGTCAGATTGCAACCCTAAAAAGGCACATACACAAAACGCCTAAATTGCCACGGTAAACATTGTCTCTCACGTGAGATAAGTACTTTAAAACACTTTACCTCCGCAAAACAACTAAAACTGTGCAAGAAAAACTATTCCTATACCATTTCCCATCTGCTGGGTCTAACACGTCCCCAACCAAACTATATAAAACACAAAAAAAACCTTCAAGTACACCTAAGACTGCGTTTTACCTTGAGCTAACACTCGTGGACGAGGTTGTTGTAGTGGGTGTGGACACACTAGAACTTGAAGAAGTTGAAGTTGAGCTGCTCACACTGGAACTAGTTGAAGTAGAACTACTGACACTCGTACTCGAGGAAGTTGACGTGGAACTGCTCACACTTGAATATGTCGAGTACACTGTTGTAGTTGGTGTAGACACGCTTGTACTTGAAGTACTGGATGATGTACTGCTTGACACACTTGAGCTGACACTCGTGGACGAGGTTGTTGTAGTGGGTGTGGACACACTAGAACTTGAGGAAGTTGAAGTTGAGCTGCTCACACTGGAACTAGTTGAAGTAGAACTACTGACACTCGTACTCGAGGAAGTTGACGTGGAACTGCTCACACTTGAATATGTCGAGTAAACAGTTGTCGTTGGTGTAGAAACGCTTGTACTTGAAGTACTGGATGATGTACTGCTTGACACACTTGAGCTGACACTCGTGGACGACGTCGTTGTAGTGGGTGTGGACACACTAGAACTTGAGGAAGTTGAAGTTGAGCTGCTCACACTGGAACTAGGTGAAGTAGAACTACTGACACTCGTACTCGAGGAAGTTGACGTGGAACTGCTCACACTTGAATATGTCGAGTACACTGTTGTAGTTGGTGTAGAAACGCTTGTACTTGAAGTACTGGATGATGTACTGCTTGACACACTTGAGCTGACACTCGTGGACGACGTCGTTGTAGTGGGTGTGGACACACTAGAACTTGAGGAAGTTGAAGTTGAGCTGCTCACACTGGAACTAGTTGAAGTAGAACTACTGACACTCGTACTCGAGGAAGTTGACGTGGAACTGCTCACACTTGAATATGTCGAGTACACTGTTGTAGTTGGTGTAGAAACGCTTGTACTTGAAGTACTGGATGATGTACTGCTTGACACACTTGAGCTGACACTCGTGGACGACTTTGTTGTAGTGGGTGTGGACACACTAGAACTTGACGTGCTGGACGATGTACTGCTCGATACACTTGTACTGACTGATGTGGATGAAGTTGTTGTAGTGGGCGTCGAAACACTGGAGCTCGATGAAGTTGAAGTTGAGCTACTCACACTGGTACTTGAGGATGTTGACGTGGAACTGCTAACACTTGAATGTGTCGAGTACACTGTTGTCGTTGGTGTTGATACACTGGAACTTGACGAGCTGGAGGATGTACTGCTTGACACAGTTGTGCTGACACTCGTAGACGACGTAGTTGTAGTGGGCGTAGACACACTGGAACTTGATGAAGTCGAAGTTGAAGTTGTAGTGGGTGTGGACACGCTCGAACTCGTTGATGTTGAAGTTGAAGTTGAACTACTTACACTTGAACTTGTTGAACTTGTGCTGAAAGCGGAGGAAGGTTGCAATAAAAAATACACGTTTGAGATCTATAGTAGCCCAGTTCTTCGGGTTGATTTATCTAAAGTGAGTATTGCTTTCCTTTCTTTGGTGCAAACATAGTACCATATAGAGGATATTACACGGTGGCGCGAAGATGTGAATTTTATTTTCGAGGGGCAAAACAATATTTTACGAACGAGCGCAGCGAGTGAGTAAAATATTGTTTTTGCCACGAGAAAATAAAATTCATATCTTCAAGCCGCCATGTAATGTTCTTTTTATTATATAGACAAAAAGACATCGATAAAATAATAGAGGGAAATGACCGAAATCACGTCATCGAAAAACTCACGTGTGAGATTATGGAAAATAAACGACTCGGGTCCCGGATGTAGTTTTTATGAATTTTACGAGTGGTATATTTTCCAGTAAAACACTCGTGTCTATATAACAAAAAGAATTATATTCCTTGGAAAAAGGTTATGAAGGCGACCACGAGAAATACCTTAGAGATTCTCTGCTCTTTTACCATTTTCTTAGCAACAGCTTTCGAAGGAAGAGAATTTCTTCGTTTACGGACCTCTTTTATGCAATAATATTAAGATAACAAGCTAAACTAATTGATCACGGAACGAAATTGAGTTTGTTACCAATCAGTTTGGTCAAAGAGCCTTACAGGACGCGTGGGACTAAGACCAATAAGAGGACAAAGTTGAGAGGAGCCATAAATTTCGAATGCATTCTCTTATACCAGGGCTAGAAATTAACGAACGCAAACTCAGAAACTGCGAGTGAGAAAAACATCAACTAGCAAACGTTTTCGAGTTGGAATCATCCATGTCTCCCAAACAAAGGGAAGAATTTGCTAGTGGTCTCACCAGTTTGCTAGTGGAAAAAAATCTTTCTAGCAAAACTTTGCAAGTGCACTAAAAAGTTAACTTCGAGCCCTGATTATACGAGACCACCAGTAAATATTCCTGATAATGCTTTCTTTATCATGCGATCAATTCCTCTTAAATTTACCATAACCCATTTTAACATGCAATTCGCTACTTTAAAAACGCGAAGAAAACCGTGCCGAGTTAACTTTCGCAAAGACTTCTGGAACTGTTATTAGAAAGCTTTAGATTCTGAGACGAGGACGAGTATGAGTACGAGATTTTCTTAATACTAAGGAGTGCTCACGCTTGAACCAGCGTCACTTTGGCAGGAAAACGTGGTAGCCGTCGTCATTCTACTACGAGTTTAAGCGAGAATGTCGTAGTGGAAGGAACAAGTTATCAAATGTAAGAAGTTTTATCATTTTGTTGTTGGGAGAAGGCTTTACTTCCTTCAGTATAAATAACCGCACTGACTTTTTTGGTGAAAAAAAAGTAAAATGAAGCTTTCCGAGGCGTCTTTTTTTTTAGAACACGCGCAAAAACTTTGAGTTAAATCTCGTACTCGTACTCCCTCTCGTCCTCAAATCTAAAGCTCTCTACTATAGACCTTGTCACGGTTTTCGACCCCATCTTGACGAGTGTGCAAACGCGTGAGAAATTACAGTGTTTGTATGAGAATCTGATTTCGAATAATTTCCGTAGAGCAGCTGTTCTGAAAAAAATATTATTTGTAAACTAAAGCTTAACTCCTAAAGATTCTGCTGACAAAATTTGAGGGCGTTACATGCACTAGAAGACCTAGAACCACTTTTTAAATTTCCTATACATTTGTCTGTACGAAAGTCCCGGGAAAACTACAGACAAACATATGGAAAATCTAAAGCAAGCCTCTGGAGAAATTTAAGCACAGGTACGCCTTTGCTTTGTAGCTTTAGTTTACAATTAATTTTTTTTTCAGAACAGCTGTTTTACGGAAATTATTCGACATTAGATTCTCATAGAAACACTGTAATTTCTCACACGTTTGCCTACTCGTCAAGATGGCGTCGAAAACCGTGACAAGGTCTATACAGAGACAGGGAAACAAATTGCCCAATAGCTGACTAGCGCGTCTCAAGTGACCATCCCAGAAACAATTGCGGGAAGCACTTCGGCTCCAGTTCCCTTCTCGTTCTTAAGTGACAAATTTCTTGGATACCAATTTTTTGTAACTGAAGGAACTCGAATCAATTTAGGTTTCTGGGAAACTGCCCACCTACCCCTCCTCTAAGCCAACATTAACACTAACTTCTCGTTTAGGACAAAATGTTGATTTAGGGGAGGGGTGGGTGGGCAGTTTCCCAGAAACCAAATTGATCCGAAACTCCGGGTGCATATACAGAGTCTTTCTGTCTGTCAAAACATTTCTAAAACTTAAAAAAAATTGCTTGGAGAGTTACCTGCTAGATGAAGAACTTGTTCTCGAGGTTCGTAAGGGCGGTTTCAAGGTTGGTGGTGTTCTACTTGATGTACCAACAGTGTATACTGTCCCTGTAGTTCTGGTCACAGTAGATGGGTACACGGTGGCTGTACTCTTCTGAGAAACCGATCTATATGAAGTGGAAGTCGTCGACGAGGATACTGAACTTGAAGTAGAAGTGGATCTGAAAACAGAGTAAAGGAAATATAATTAACAACGACTTAAAACAGTCTATCGAACAAGGAAGAAAGCAAGAATAAAACTTTAATAACAGTTAAGTATACAAAGCAATACTTTAAGATAAAGCGCCTGAAGTGATGAAAAAGCTTAACTTACGCATTAGAGCAAAATACCATCATGGCTTAACTGACAAACAACAAAGACAAATGGATAACTTCACCAAGTAAGTCAACAACCAGAATTGCTATATAGCTGGAAATTTTTTCCCAACAGCTCGCGCTCAGAAGCAAGTTCAAGGTCACATGACATCTAACAATGAAACTGTTTGCCGCCAAAATGTCTGAGCGGGCAACACTGCAAAATCCATGACGTCAGAGGGTAACAGTGCACTATTACTCACGAATGTTGATCGACGACCGCCGTTAAAACGAGGTTTAATGAATTTCCAGCTATATAACAAATCAGTTAAAGACAGGTCCCTCGGGAAACAGTTAATTTTGTTTCTTGAGAATCTCAATCACCGTTTCCCTCGGCACCAGTCATCAAGTGTTTACTAATACCCCAAGCTAAAAACACTGTTCACTTTGAATCAGACAATGACCACCTACAAAAATTTCCCAGAGTAGATCAGTTACGGTTATCAGTACAAAGTCATCATAAGGAAATGAAGAAATAGTTTTCAAAAAGTACACTAAAAGACGATAAATAAAGGGGAAGATTGTCATAAAATACGTTAGCCTTAGGGGCTCACAGTCACTCAAGAATCGGGACATTACGATCCGATAACGGCGACGCCAATGAAAGTGTCGCTGAAAAATAGACTTCGCGTCCTTTGAAACTTTTTCGCCCTTTTACAAAGTCACCCAGTTACTTCAAAGTAGGCAGGTAAAGTTTCAAGAGAAGAGAAGGGACCGCGTCTGAGTTCAGAGAGCGATATCAGGGAGCTTCACCATCGACGACGTCAACAGTAGCGAAAATGTCACTTTCATAATGATTTCTCGTTCTTTTTAACAATTTGTCCCGTTTATACCAATTCGCTGTAAAAGACAAATGTAGGCGAAGTTCGCCAGAGTTGATTTCTTAGCGACCACACTCAAGTTTAGAAAGAGAAAAAAAATCTCCTGGTTGCCTGTTTACTTCCTCTCTAAAACATGAAATTAGGCAATTTCACGTCGTAGTCGTGCAGTGACGAAAGAAATGTACGAAAAAGAGTGATGCACGCGCAGAGTTGTTACTTTGCTCATAAAACCTATTGCGTTTGAGACGCTCCTGTTCCGGTCGCCGTCGTAGTTTCGTAAGGTCTCTAACAATAGCGCCGCGATAAATCATTTTTTTTAGCATGAGAAACCCCACATATCACCCAACAAACAAGTCAGATTGCAACCCTAAAAATGCACATACACAAAACGCCTAAATTGCCACGGTAAACATTGTCTCTCACCTGAGATAAGTACTTTAAAACACTTTACCTCCGCAAAACAACTAAAACTGTGCAAGAAAAACTATTCCTATACCATTTCCCATCTGCTGGGTCTAACACGTCCCCAACCAAACTATATAAAACACAAAAAAAACCTTCAAGTACACCTAAGACTGCGTTTTACCTTGAGCTAACACTCGTGGACGAGGTTGTTGTAGTGGGTGTGGACACACTAGAACTTGAGGAAGTTGAAGTTGAGCTGCTCACACTGGAACTAGTTGAAGTAGAACTACTGACACTCGTACTCGAGGAAGTTGACGTGGAACTGCTCACACTTGAATATGTCGAGTACACTGTTGTAGTTGGTGTAGAAACGCTTGTACTTGAAGTACTGGATGATGTACTGCTTGACACACTTGAGCTGACACTCGTGGACGACGTTGTTGTGGTGGGTGTAGACACACTAGAACTTGAGGAAGTTGAAGTTGAGCTGCTCACACTGGAACTAGTTGAAGTAGAACTACTGACACTCGTACTCGAGGAAGTTGACGTGGAACTACTCACACTTGAATATGTTGAGTACACTGTTGTCATTGGTGTAGAAACGCTTCTACTTGAAGTACTGGATGATGTACTGCTTGACACACTTGTGCTGACACTCGTGGACGAGGTTGTTGTAGTGGGTGTGGACACACTAGAACTTGAAGAAGTTGAAGTTGAGCTGCTCACACTGGAACTAGTTGAAGTAGAACTACTAACACTCGTACTCGAGGAAGTTGACGTGGAACTGCTCACACTTGAATATGTCGAGTATACAGTTGTCGTTGTTGTAGAAATGCTTGTACTTGAAGTACTGGATGATGTACTGCTTGACACACTTGAGCTGACACTCGTGGACGACGTCGTTGTAGTGGGTGTGGACAAACTAAAACTTGAGGAAGTTGAAGTTGAGCTGCTCACACTGGAACTAGTTGAAGTAGAACTACTGACACTCGTACTCGAGGAAGTTGACGTGGAACTGCTCACACTTGAATATGTCGAGTACACTGTTGTAGTTGGTGTAGAAACGCTTGTACTTGAAGTACTGGATGATGTACTGCTTGACACACTTGAGCTGACACTCGTGGACGACGTTGTTGTGGTGGGTGTAGACACACTAGAACTTGAGGAAGTTGAAGTTGAGCTGCTCACACTGGAACTAGTTGAAGTAGAACTACTGGCACTGGTACTCGAGGAAGTTGACGTGGAACTACTCACACTTGAATATGTTGAGTACACTGTTGTCGTTGGTGTAGAAACGCTTGTACTTGAAGTACTGGATGATGTACTGCTTGACACACTTGTGCTGACACTCGTGGACGAGGTTGTTGTAGTGGGTGTGGACACACTAGAACTTGAGGAAGTTGAAGTTGAGCTGCTCACACTGGAACTAGTTGAAGTAGAACTACTGACACTCGTACTCGAGGAAGTTGATGGGGAACTGCTAACACTTGAATATGTCGAGTACACTGTTGTAGTTGGTGTAGAAACGCTTGTACTTGATGTACTGGATGATGTACTGCTTGACACACTTGAGCTGACACTCGTGGACAAGGTTGTTGTAGTGGGTGCAGACACACTAGAACTTGTGGAAGTTGAGCTGCTCACACTGGAACTAGTTGAAGTAGAACTACTGACACTCGTACTCGAGGAAGTTGACGTGGAACTGCTCACACTTGAATATGTCGAGTACACTGTTGTAGTTGGTGTAGAAACGCTTGTACTTGAAGTACTGGATGATGTACTGCTTGACACACTTGTGCTGACACTCGTGGACGACGTTGTTGTAGTGGGTGTGGACACACTAGAACTTGAGGAAGTTGAAGTTGAGCTGCTTACACTGGAACTAGTTGAAGTAGAACTACTGACACTCGTACTCGAGGAAGTTGACGTGGAACTGCTTACACTTGAATATGTCGAGTACACTGTTGTAGTTGGTGTAGAAACGCTTGTACTTGAAGTACTGGATGATGTACTGCTTGACACACTTGTGCTGACACTCGTGGACGACGTTGTTGTAGTGGGTGTGGACACACTAGAACTTGAGGAAGTTGAAGTTGAGCTGCTTACACTGGAACTAGTTGAAGTAGAACTACTGACACTCGTACTCGAGGAAGTTGACGTGGAACTGCTCACACTTGAATATGTCGAGTACACTGTTGTAGTTGGTGTAGAAACGCTTGTACTTGAAGTACTGGATGATGTACTGCTTGACACACTTGAGCTGACACTCGTGGACGACGTTGTTGTAGTGGGTGTGGACACACTGGAACTTGAAGAAGTTGAAGTTGAGCTGCTTACACTGGAACTAGTTGAAGTAGAACTAGTGATACTCGTACTCGAGGAAGTTGACGTGGAACTGCTCACACTTGAATATGTCGAGTACACTGTTGTAGTTGGTGTAGAAACGCTTGTACTTGAAGTACTGGATGATGTAGTGCTTGACACACTTGTGCTGACACTCGTAAACGAGGTTGTTGTAGTGGGTTTGGACACACTAGAACTTGAGGAAGTTGAAGTTGAGCTGCTCACACTGGAACTAGTTGAAGTAGAACTACTGACAATCGTACTCGCGGAAGTTGATGTGGAACTGCTAACACTTGAATATGTCGAGTACACTGTTGTACTTGGTGTAGAAACGCTTGTACTTGATGTACTGGATGATGTACTGCTTGACACACTTGAGCTGACACTCGTGGACGACGTTGTTGTAGTGGGTATGGACACACTAGAACTTGTGGAAGTGGAAGTTGAGCTGCTCACACTGGAACTAGTTGAAGTAGAACTACTGATACTCGTACTCGAGGAAGTTGACGTGGAACTGCTAACACTTGAATATGTCGAGTACACTGTTGTAGTTGGTGTAGAAACGCTTGTACTTGAAGTACTGGATGATGTACTGCTTGACACACTTGTGCTGACACTCGTGGACGACGTTGTTGTAGTGGGTGTGGACACACTAGAACTTGAGGAAGTTGAAGTTGAGCTGCTCACACTGGAACTAGTTGAAGTAGAACTACTGACACTCGTACTCGAGGAAGTTGATGGGGAACTGCTAACACTTGAATATGTCGAGTACACTGTTGTAGTTGGTGTAGAAACGCTTGTACTTGATGTACTGGATGATGTACTGCTTGACACACTTGAGCTGACACTCGTGGACAAGGTTGTTGTAGTGGGTGCAGACACACTAGAACTTGTGGAAGTTGAGCTGCTCACACTGGAACTAGTTGAAGTAGAACTACTGACACTCGTACTCGAGGAAGTTGACGTGGAACTGCTCACACTTGAATATGTCGAGTACACTGTTGTAGTTGGTGTAGAAACGCTTGTACTTGAAGTACTGGATGATGTACTGCTTGACACACTTGAGCTGACACTCGTGGACGACGTTGTTGTAGTGGGTGTGGACACACTAGAGCTTGAGGAAGTTGAAGTTGAGCTGCTTACACTGGAACTAGTTGAAGTAGAACTACTGACACTCGTACTCGAGGAAGTTGACGTGGAACTGCTAACACTTGAATATGTCGAGTACACTGTTGTAGTTGGTGTAGAAACGCTTGTACTTGAAGTACTGGATGATGTACTGCTTGACACACTTGAGCTGACACTCGTGGACGAGGTTGTTGTAGTGGGTGTGGCCACACTAGAACTTGATGAAGTTGAAGTGCTAGAAGTGTGATAAAAATTTAACCGTAATCATAAGTTCAATCTATGTTACCCTTCCTTCTCTAATAATATGACACCCAGCGAGGTTAGCGTTCGGTGTATTTATAAGGATGGGATATCAATTATATATTCTCGCTCAATGTCGTTTAACGAGCAACTACTTTGGAGAAAACTGGTTTGATTTTAACTACTGTTTTTTGACTTTTGTCTTACTTTATTTTGTATTCCTAAGAGAAGCCTCTTGCATGGACGTAGAGTCTGGCACAATAAATACCAAGGATGATCGCTGATCAGATCGGTAAATCTCTTCACGATAAACGATCTTTTGCCTTATTAAAGAGGTATCTTGGTATCTCTAAAGGGGAAACGGAAAAGATGTATGCGGTGTTGTCTGGTGAAAGGCCAGTAAATTACTCGGCACTTAGAGTTTACCCGTGGAAATGATTTCTTCTGAACAATGGAAGTACTTAAGACAAAATCCATTGGAAAATTGAGTAATTTTAATTTTCAGTAGGCAAAAACCTTGTACCAGAATATTTTCAAGCATATTGCATTCTTTTTCAGACTTTTCAAGGGCTATAAATGTAACACGTTGTCTGAAATAACTCCGAAGTAAAGGTTCTTATTGGACCCCGAGAAAACGGCCGAAAAAGCAAACTTCAAAAGCCTCAAATTTCACAAAATGAGATCTTACGCGTGACGATTTTACCTGTGTTTTCTCAATTTAATGTGAAATTTGAAATTTATTTTCTCGGGCTCTTAGGGGAAAATTGTCTTTGGTGTTATTACAGTTAACTAATTACATCTATAGCCGTTGAAACGTGTAAAAAAGAATGCGATATGGCTTAAAATATTCTGGTACAAGGTTTTTGTCCTATGAAAATTAAAATTACTCAATTTCCTAATGGATTCCGTCTTAACGTACATCATAATTCAAACAAGAAGAGAGCGACAAAGGCCTTATTGAGATGTTGATCAAATACTTTCCAACCGTCATGCTTCTCTGCTTTCACTTTATTCCAACCTCTTCTTTCAAACTCAGACTCCTGAGACACCATTTACTGTTGCGGTCCGTCGTTCCCTCTAAAGTGCTTTTCCTTATGACAACGTCCCACATTTCCCGTAATCTCCTCAATAATCAAACGCTCACAAAGCGTATGGCAAAGACCTTCTTGATAAAACCCTTTACGTTACTTTCGTCCCTGGTGGCTCAGGGAACATTTCCAGTTGGGCATCCATCGATCCTTTTATGCTACTTTTCCTTATAAAACCTCGGTTATTTACATCTTTACCCTCAATAAACAAAACCTCTCAAAGCTTCTGACAAAAACCTGCTTAATAAAGTGGTGGACCAGGCGTTCTACTTCGTTGAGAGACAATGCTCTATTTAATACCCAACCGACGCAAACCTCATTCAATAAGCCCTTCGCCTTTAAAAACGTTAATACAAAAGGCTAGTAACCTGCTAGATGAAGAACTTGATCTCGAGGTTCGTGACGGCGGTTTCAAGGTTGGTGGTGTTCTACTTGATGTAGCAACAGTGTATGCTGTCCCTGTAGTCCTTGTTACAGTTGATGGGTACACCGTAGCTTTACTCTTCTGAGAAACCGATTTATATGAAGTGGATGTCGTCGAGGAAGACACCGAAGACGGAGAAGGGAATACTGGACTGGACTTTGATGTTGAGGAAGACACTGTAAACTCTGATTTCGATGAAGACACAGATGTCACTTTTGAAGATGGAGGAACTTGCGTGAATAGACTCGGTGACCTAACGAATGAAATATGTGAGTTTATGAATTAAACATGTCTGGTCTCTTCCTTCTCAGTGGTGGTAGTAACACAACTCCTAGCAGTAACTAATCACTTCTTGTCGTCCGCATCATTTTTCTCAAAATTTCACAACCTGTCCACAATCATCACCGTCATCATCGTCATAACAACACCGTTTCTTGCCAACTATTTCATAAGTTTCCACATAAACTATGATACTACGTGAACTGATTTCATTTCCATTTCCTACCGGAAAACGCTTCATAACTTTCTGTCAGTCATCAGGGAAAAACGGGGTCTTCATGACAAAGTGCATCTTTATAAAACAATGAAGTTGATATCTGTGACCATAAGAAGCAGCTAATACTCACTTCGGTACAACCATGCAATCTCATATGTACCTTTAGACAGCAATGTTCTTAACGTATTTTTCCATGTTTTCAAATCTCAGTTTTACCCACCTCGATATTACTGGATTTTGCTTAAGTCTTAAATATAAATATCGCACTGATTTGAAATGCTTGCAAATGAAACGTAAGATTTCTGAAGCAAAAGAGATCAAGAAAGCGAGTTAAATGACGCTATACTAATAAACGTAAAGGTGCACCAGAAATCAACATAAATACATATCAAGAGACGATACCACAACATGGTCCGTAGAATATCCAATCAGACGTTTGCCTTCCATAGCTATCTCACTAAATCACGGCATCCTTCACCACAACCCCCCAAAAAAGTTTAAAGGTAACAAGACACAAACAAGATCGAGAAAACAGTGTTTCCTCTAAGGGGTAAAACTATTTTTACCTGGATGATGAGCTGGACGATGTACGGCTTGACACACTCGTGCTGATGCTGGAGGAAGTAGTCGTAGTGAGTGTGGACAGACTGGAGCTAGATGAAGTTGAAGTAGAGCTACTCACACTTGAACTGGATGATGTTGAAGTCGAGCTACTTGCACTCGAGTATGTCGAGTACACTGTGGTCGTCGGTGTGGACACGCTTGAACTCGATGTGCTAGAGGATGTACTACTTGACACACTTGTACTCACCGATGTAGAGGAAGTTGTCGTAGTTGGTGTTGACACACTGGAACTTGACGAAGTTGAAGTAGAGCTACTCAAACTAGAACTTGAAGAAGTTGAAGTAGAGCTACTCACACTTGAGCTGGAAGATGTTGAAGTGGAACTACTCGCGCTTGAGTATGTCGAATACACTGTGGTCGTCGGTGTGAACACACTTGAACTCGATGTGCTAGAGGATGTACTGCTTGACACACTTGTACTCACCGATGTAGAGGAAGTTGTCGTAGTAGGTGTTGACACACTGGAACTTGACGAAGCTGAAGTAGAGCTGCTGACACTAGAACTTGAAGAAGTTGAAGTAGAGCTACTCACACTTGAGCTGGAAGATGTTGAAGTGGAACTACTCCCGCTTGAGTATGTCGAATATACTGTGGTCGTCGGTGTGGACACGCTTGAACTCGATGTGCTAGAGGATGTACTGCTTGACACACTTGTACTCACCGATGTAGAGGAAGTTGTCGTAGTAGGTGTTGACACACTGGAACTTGACGAAGCTGAAGTAGAGCTGCTGACACTAGAACTTGAAGAAGTTGAAGTAGAGCTACTCACACTTGAGCTGGAAGATGTTGAAGTGGAACTACTCGCGCTTGAGTATGTCGAATATACTGTGGTCGTCGGTGTGGACACGCTTGAACTCGATGTGCTAGAGGATGTACTGCTTGACACACTTGTACTCACCGATGTAGAGGAAGTTGTCGTAGTAGGTGTTGACACACTGGAACTTGACGAAGCTGAAGTAGAGCTGCTGACACTAGAACTTGAAGAAGTTGAAGTAGAGCTACTCACACTTGAGCTGGAAGATGTTGAAGTGGAACTACTCGCGCTTGAGTATGTCGAATATACTGTGGTCGTCGGTGTGGACACGCTTGAACTCGATGTGCTAGAGGATGTACTGCTTGACACACTTGTACTCACCGATGTAGAGGAAGTTGTCGTAGTTGGTGTTGACACACTGGAACTTGACGAAGTCGAAGTAGAGCTACTCACACTAGAACTTGAAGAAGTTGAAGTAGAGCTACTCACACTTGAGCTGGAAGATGTTGAAGTGGAACTACTCGCGCTTGAGTATGTCGAATATACTGTGGTCGTCGGTGTGGACACGCTTGAACTTGATGTGCTAGGGGATGTACTGCTTGACACACTTGTACTCACCGATGTAGAGGAAGTTGTCGTAGTTGGTGTTGACACACTGGAACTTGACGAAGCTGAAGTAGAGCTGCTGACACTAGAACTTGAAGAAGTTGAAGTAGAGCTACTCACACTTGAGCTGGAAGATGTTGAAGTGGAACTACTCGCGCTTGAGTATGTCGAATACACTGTGGTCGTCGGTGTGGACACGCTTGAACTCGATGTGCTAGAGGATGTACTGCTTGACACACTTGTACTCACCGATGTAGAGGAAGTTGTCGTAGTTGCTGTTGACACACTGGAACTTGACGAAGCTGAAGTAGAGCTACTCACACTAGAACTTGAAGAAGTTGAAGTAGAGCTACTCACACTTGAGCTGGAAGATGTTGAAGTGGAACTACTCGCGCTTGAGTATGTCGAATACAATGTGGTCGTCGGTGTGGACACGCTTGAACTCGATGTGCTAGAGGATGTACTGCTTGACACACTTGTACTCACCGATGTAGAGGAAGTTGTCGTAGTTGGTGCTGACACACTGGAACTTGAAGAAGTTGAAGTAGAGCTGCTCACACTAGAACTAGAAGAAGTTGAAGTAGAGCTACTCGCACTTGAGCTGGAAGATGTTGAAGGTGAACTGCTCACGCTTGAATATGTCGAATACACTGTGGTCGTCGGTGTGGACACACTGGAACTTGATGTGCTGGATGATGTACTGCTTGAGACACTTGTGCTAACACTCGTAGATGATGTCGATGTTGTAGTGGGAGTCGACACACTTGGACTCGAGGAAGTTGAAGTTAAACTACTCACACTGGAGCTTGATGATGTGGAAGTTGAGCTACTAACACTCGACGAGGTGGAGGAAGTACTGCTAGAAATGCGATAAATGTTTTTGTCAACAGCGGACAAATGAACATTTTAATTTATCACACCGCTTTGTAATTTTGTAAGGTTAGGGGTTGGTGAGTTCAATAACCATCTATACTCGTGCAGCCCTATTTAACTAGCAAGAACAGCATGGAATCTTCTCTTCTGTCTGAATCTTCTCCTCATGTTATTGTCTGTTGGCTTCCGTTTAACCTTATCTGGCGATCTAAAACAATTCTTCTCGCATAGACACAGAATGGCACATTTCAAGCTTCGATATACCAGAGAACGTTCGTACGTCACAATTTTAGTGACTGAGAAATGCTCTCTAGGCCTTAGTCCTTTAGCTTTTTCGAAAGGGAAATCTCTGAATGTGTAAGAGAATTGCAATAGGTGTCTGCTGTGTTGTCTATGAGAGGCCAGTAAGTTACTTAGAAAATCGAGGTTACTCCTGAACATCTTTTATAGCATTTCCTAGACATGCGACGGACGGAAAATGGGAACGGCAAAGGCCTACTTGAGATGCAGTAGCAAAATTATACTTTTCCCGACCTTCATACCTCCAAACCATCAATTTATTCTAACCTCTTTTTTAAGTTGTTTTCGAAGAGCCTGCTCTCCCTTTTTATATCCATATTATAGGGAATCCCATAAATTTTTGTGAATGTATGAGTACTGGAACATCGGACTTTATCTTTACCTTCACCATCATTACGACTAAGTAAGTAAATATGACGGGTATGATTGCAGATGGTATGATCGTTCGATCACTGTAAGGCGCTAGTCCTTATGAAAAGGTCCCCTTTTGCCAACAGTCCTCTCAATGATCAAAACCTCATGAAACCCATGGCAATAACCTGCGTGATAAAACGCCTTAAAGTTGGTTTCGTGCCTAATTGCACCGGAAGAATTTACACAGGGGAACCCTCGATCACTTTGATCTAAGTCTCTTAATCAACACTCCTTTACTTTAACCCATACCCTCAACAATTATAACCTCAAAAAACTGATAATAACCTGCTGGATGTAGTGCTGGACTTAGATGTTCGCAACGGGGGTTTTAAGCTTGGTGGTGTTCTACTTGAGGTAGCAACAGTGTATTGTGTCCCTGTAGTCCTAGTCACAGTAGATGGGTAAACAGTGGCTGTGCTCTTCTGAGAAACCGATTTATATGAAGCGGATGTCGTCGAGGAAGACACCGAAGAGCTAAACGAATGAAATACGTGAGTTTATAAATTCCCAATGAGACCTGTATGTTTTTCTGAAGTTAACGGTTTAACAACGCCCATGTGGTGATTTCACAAAATCCTGGCCACAACTTAGAACTTCAAAAACCTGCGGACCTCTTGTCACTCATAACCTTGTAAATCAATACATATACATACCACTGCGGTGACTATCACAGCGAACAAATAATACCACTACCTGTATAAAACCTAGCATCAACACTTATGGGGCCATCCTTATTTTCACCCTGATTTCTGACGCCAATGTCGTTCCTCCTTTCGCTACAAAGTTTCTCAGCTTCTTCATTGATATCATCGTCATTTCTTACCTAGTCATTTTGGATTTTATTTACTATTACAACACTTATCTGTCCTTTTGGACAAAAGCGTGTTTCACCCAGAAGGGTATTAGGATGACTTCACCAATGGAGAAGAATTCAACAACTACGTCTTACCCTGCCGGCATAGCAGCGAAAACGTTCCGGACCTACTCTCTTCTTACAAGGCAGGAAAAATGCCTAACTGATTTCCATGTGAATAGATTGGCCTCTGCAACTATTTATCGTACGCTTTTCAGATCGTGTTCTTTTTCCTATTTAGCAAATGAATTGAATAAACTTCGTCACTCTACCAAACAAAAACCTTTTAGTGACAAGACATTATGCATTCTTTCTTTACTTGGCCCTTATGGCAAAACTTTTCAAAGTTTGTCATTACGGTAATTCGCAAAACTAAAAACGCATGGTGAGGAGAAGACCCCTTAAAAGCTAAATAGCAAAAAAGAAAATAAACAAAATCCATCGGTCCGAACACGGGAAAAAGAGTGTGCCATTAGCTTTTTATTCTCCAATGCATGTTGGGTGCTTCTATATCGTATCAACCTGCACATGCAAGGACGTCAAATACCCAGATAAGTTAAAAACTTTACCATCACGCATCATTAACAGCTAATTGGTTTCCATCTATCGTCAACCACTGCATGAAATGGCTAGACCAAGTTTTTTTCCATATTCAAAATAAATAATACCACACCCACAACGCAATACCTAAACCACGATTTCCGTGTATAGCTCTAAGGCTAAAATCCAGCATCCTCAACAACCTAAACCAAAACGTGACAAAGTAACAACATAACTGAGTATATATTATACCCCTTTGCTAGAAAACTATCCTTACCTCGATGATAGACTGGACGATGTACTGCTTGACACACTCGAACTGATGGTGGACGATGTAGTCGTTGTGGGTGTGGACACACTAGAGCTCGACGAAGTCGAACTACTAAAACTGGATGATGTTGAAGTCGAACTGCTAACACTTGAATATGTTGAATAAACTGTTGTTGTTGGCGTGGAAACGCTCGAACTCGATGTGCTAGAAGATGTACTGCTCGACACAGTTGTGCTGACTGATGTGGATGAAGTTGTTGTAGTGGGAGTGGACACACTGGAACTTGATGAAGTTGAAGTAGAGCTACTCACACTGGAACTTGACGAACTTGAAGTAGAGCTACTCACACTGGAACTCGATGATGTTAACGTCGAACTGCTAACACTTGAATATGTTGAGTAAACTGTTGTTGTTGGCGTGGAAACACTTGTGCTCGATGTACTAGAAGATGTACTGCTTGAAATACTTGAGGTGACTGATGTAGATGAAGTTGTTGTAGTAGGTGTCGACACACTAGAACTTGATGAAGTTGAAGTAGAGCTACTGACACTGGAACTTGACGAAGTTGAAGTAGAGCTACTCACACTGGAACTCGATGATGTTGAAGTCGAACTGCTAACACTTGAGTATGTCGAGTAAACTGTTGTTGTTGGCGTGGAAACGCTCGTGCTCGATGTACTAGAAGATGTACTGCTTGAAATACTTGAGCTGACTGATGTAGATGAAGTCCTTGTAGTAGGTGTGGACACACTGGAACTTGATAAAGTTGAAGTAGAGCTACTCACACTGGAACTTGACGATGTTGAGGTAGAGCTACTGACACTGGAACTCAATGATGTTGAAGTCGAACTGCTAACACTTGAGTATGTCGAATAAACTGTTTTTGTTGGAGTGGAAACGCTCGTGCTCGATGTACTAGATGATGTACTACTTGAAATACTTGAGCTGACTGATGTGGATGAAGTTGTTGTAGTGGGTGTCGACACACTGGAACTTGATGAAGTTGAACTAGAGCTACTCACACTGGAACTTGACGAACCTGAAGTAGAGCTACTTACACTGGAACTTGACGAAGTTGAAGTAGAGCTACTCACACTGGAACTCGATGATGCTGAAGTCGAACTGCTAACACTTGAGTATGTGGAATAAACTGTTGTTGTTGGCGTGGAAACGCTTGTGCTCGATGTACTAGAAGATGTACTGCTTGAAATGCTTGAGCTGACTGATGTAGATGAAGTCGTTGTAGTAGGTGTCGACACACTTGATGAAGTTGAAGTAGAACTACTCACACTGGAACTTGACGATGTTGAGGTAGAGCTACTGACACTGGAACTCAATGATGTTGAAGTCGAACTGCTAACACTTGAGTATGTCGAATAAACTGTTGTTGTTGGAGTGGAAACGCTAATGCTCAATGTACTAGATGATGTACTACTTGAAATACTTGAGCTGACTGATGTGGATGAAGTTGTTGTAGTAGGTGTCGACACACTGGAACTTGATGAAGTTGAAGTAGAGCTACTCACACTGGAACTCGATGATGTTAACGTCGAACTGCTAACACTTGAATATGTCGAGTAAACTGTTGTTGTTGGCGTGGAAACGCTCGTGCTCGATGAACTAGATGATGTACTACTTGAAATACTTGAGCTGACTGATGTGGATGAAGTCGTTGTAGTGGGTGTGGACACACTGGAACTTGATGAAGTTGAAGTGGAGCTACTCACACTGGAACTTGACGAACTTGAAGTAGAGCTACTCACACTGGAACTCGATGATGTTGAAGTCGAACTGCTAACACTTGAATATGTCGAGTAAACTGTTGTTGTTGGCGTGGAAACGCTTGTGCTCGATGTACTAGAAGATGTACTGCTTGAAATGCTTGAGCTGACTGATGTAGATGAAGTTGTTGTAGTAGGTGTCGACACACTTGATGAAGTTGAAGTAGAACTACTCACACTGGAACTTGACGATGTTGAGGTAGAGCTACTGACACTGGAACTCAATGATGTTGAAGTCGAACTGCTAACACTTGAGTATGTCGAATAAACTGTTGTTGTTGGAGTGGAAACGCTAGTGCTCAATGTACTAGATGATGTACTACTTGAAATACTTGAGCTGACTGATGTGGATGAAGTTGTTGTAGTAGGTGTCGACACACTGGAACTTGATGAAGTTGAAGTAGAGCTACTCACACTGGAACTCGATGATGTTAACGTCGAACTGCTAACACTTGAATATGTCGAGTAAACTGTTGTTGTTGGCGTGGAAACGCTCGTGCTCGATGAACTAGATGATGTACTACTTGAAATACTTGAGCTGACTGATGTGGATGAAGTCGTTGTAGTGGGTGTGGACACACTGGAACTTGATGAAGTTGAAGTGGAGCTACTCACACTGGAACTTGACGAACTTGAAGTAGAGCTACTCACACTGGAACTCGATGATGTTGAAGTCGAACTGCTAACACTTGAATATGTCGAGTAAACTGTTGTTGTTGGCGTGGAAACGCTTGTGCTCGATGTACTAGAAGATGTACTGCTTGAAATGCTTGAGCTGACTGATGTAGATGAAGTTGTTGTAGTAGGTGTCGACACACTTGATGAAGTTGAAGTAGAACTACTCACACTGGAACTTGACGATGTTGAGGTAGAGCTACTGACACTGGAACTCAATGATGTTGAAGTCGAACTGCTAACACTTGAGTATGTCGAATAAACTGTTGTTGTTGGAGTGGAAACGCTAGTGCTCAATGTACTAGATGATGTACTACTTGAAATACTTGAGCTGACTGATGTGGATGAAGTTGTTGTAGTAGGTGTCGACACACTGGAACTTGATGAAGTTGAAGTAGAGCTACTCACACTGGAACTCGATGATGTTAACGTCGAACTGCTAACACTTGAATATGTCGAGTAAACTGTTGTTGTTGGCGTGGAAACGCTCGTGCTCGATGAACTAGATGATGTACTACTTGAAATACTTGAGCTGACTGATGTGGATGAAGTCGTTGTAGTGGGTGTGGACACACTGGAACTTGATGAAGTTGAAGTGGAGCTACTCACACTGGAACTTGACGAACTTGAAGTAGAGCTACTCACACTGGAACTCGATGATGTTGAAGTCGAACTGCTAACACTTGAATATGTCGAGTAAACTGTTGTTGTTGGCGTGGAAACGCTTGTGCTCGATGTACTAGAAGATGTACTGCTTGAAATGCTTGAGCTGACTGATGTAGATGAAGTTGTTGTAGTAGGTGTCGACACACTTGATGAAGTTGAAGTAGAACTACTCACACTGGAACTTGACGATGTTGAGGTAGAGCTACTGACACTGGAACTCAATGATGTTGAAGTCGAACTGCTAACACTTGAGTATGTCGAATAAACTGTTGTTGTTGGAGTGGAAACGCTAGTGCTCAATGTACTAGATGATGTACTACTTGAAATACTTGAGCTGACTGATGTGGATGAAGTTGTTGTAGTAGGTGTCGACACACTGGAACTTGATGAAGTTGAAGTAGAGCTACTCACACTGGAACTCGATGATGTTAACGTCGAACTGCTAACACTTGAATATGTCGAGTAAACTGTTGTTGTTGGCGTGGAAACGCTCGTGCTCGATGAACTAGATGATGTACTACTTGAAATACTTGAGCTGACTGATGTGGATGAAGTCGTTGTAGTGGGTGTGGACACACTGGAACTTGATGAAGTTGAAGTGGAGCTACTCACACTGGAACTTGACGAACTTGAAGTAGAGCTACTCACACTGGAACTCGATGATGTTGAAGTCGAACTGCTAACACTTGAATATGTCGAGTAAACTGTTGTTGTTGGCGTGGAAACGCTTGTGCTCGATGTACTAGAAGATGTACTGCTTGAAATGCTTGAGCTGACTGATGTAGATGAAGTTGTTGTAGTAGGTGTCGACACACTTGATGAAGTTGAAGTAGAACTACTCACACTGGAACTTGACGATGTTGAGGTAGAGCTACTGACACTGGAACTCAATGATGTTGAAGTCGAACTGCTAACACTTGAGTATGTCGAATAAACTGTTGTTGTTGGAGTGGAAACGCTAGTGCTCAATGTACTAGATGATGTACTACTTGAAATACTTGAGCTGACTGATGTGGATGAAGTTGTTGTAGTAGGTGTCGACACACTGGAACTTGATGAAGTTGAAGTAGAGCTACTCACACTGGAACTTGACGAACTTGAAGTAGAGCTACTCACACTGGAACTCGATGATGTTAACGTCGAACTGCTAACACTTGAATATGTCGAGTAAACTGTTGTTGTTGGCGTGGAAACGCTTGTGCTCGATGTACTAGAAGATGTACTGCTTGAAATACTTGAGCTGACTGATGTAGATGAAGTTGTTGTAGTAGGTGTCGACACACTGGTACTTGAGGAAGTTGAAGAAGAGCTACTTACGCTGGAACTCGATGATGTTGAAGTCGAACTGCTCACACTTGAATATGTCGAGTAAACTGTTGTAGTTGGCGTTGAGGCACTGGAACTTGTGGAAGTGGAAGTTGAGCTACTCACACTAGAGCTCGATGAAGTTGAAGTTGAGCTGCTCAGACTTGAGCTGAATGACATTGAATAAGAAAGCGGTAATCGCATGTTTGGAAATTTCCACATGTTAGTTACTCTTCAAAATCAGGGTCTTTACGATACGACAACGTCGACACCGGTGAAAACATCAATGGAAAACTTTTTGGGGGGCGATCATTCAAATACACCCTGTCCCTTTGGGACATACGGTTGGAGCTGAAGAGAGTTTACCGAGTGCGAGCTCGGATAGAAAAAGTAAATTTTATCACTTTTTGCAGAAAAACGTAAAATTTGGACATTTCACGTTGTTTGTGTGCTAGGACGGAAAAAATTTTACAGAAAAGCGTCATTCATTGGCAGGGTTGTTTTGATCAACAAACTAATGATTATTGCTTCTTTAACATTCCCGTGACCATCGCCGTTGTAGTTTCGTAAGGTTCCCTTTTTACACGGTATGGATCTTCGAAAAATAAAGTTAGCACATCCTAAGAAGTACTCTTGTCAACTTCAACTTCAACTTCAACTTTATTTAAATTTGAAAATATAGCAAAAGATACATTGGGACTGGCCTGCAGTTAGCGAGGCTATTCGAGGCAGGCCAGGCTACATAATTTACAACAAACTAGACAAATACAAAGAAATTAGGCGTTATATAAGTATATACATTTTATATTAAATAGATACGTTCTACTTAAATGCAAGGACAATAATTAAAGTGAAATTTTAAAAATAAAATAAAATGAAAATAAAGGACAAGAGAATTACTTTTTCATTTTCACGATGATCGTATCCACATCAATATAGGAGTCTTCAGTTTCAAGGAAATCGAGTAGCATTTCTTTTAGCGATCTTTTAAAAGCTTTTTTCGGTCTTTCTTTAAGAATTTGAGGTATCCCATTCCAAATTTTGACCCCAACACGCGAAAAAGCATTTCGTTTGACATTGAGTCGAGATTCTTTAGTATAAAAATGTTCAGAGGTTGATGCACGTGTGTTGTAAGTATGAACACTAGAAATTCGAGAGAAGAGTTTCGAAATATTAACCGGAGCAGTGTTTTTATTTACATCATACATAAGACTACAAACGGATTCATAATATAGAGACTGTAAAGGTAGAATTTTTGCATTGACAAAAAAAGGTATTGCGTGGTCATTTGTTTCAGCAAAATATATTAAACGCAGTGCGCGTTTTTGAAGGACAAGAATTTGGTCAAGGAAAGTTTTACACGCGTTGCCCCAAGAGATAAGACCATAAGTTAGATAAGGTGTAATAAGTGACTGATAAATATTTAAGAGGGTGCAAGTGGGAACAATATGTCTTAATCTCGCAATTAGCCCAATTGTTTTACTTATTTTATTTGCAACAGAGTGAATATGGGTCTTCCAAGATAGATTTTCATCAATTAACAGTCCAAGATATTTAATAAAGTTTTTGCGTTCAAGGGTAACCTTTTTATTGCTTTCATTGTCAAAGATATTGACCTGGGGATCATAGTTGAGTTTTTTTTGGTATGGACCAAAAATTACATAGTTTGACTTTTTAATATTCAGGGAAAGTTTGTTTGAAGTCAGCCAGTTATACAAGTTGTGTAATTCTGCATTTACTGTTAGTTCCAGTGTCTTTAGATCTTTATGAGCATAAAGAGCATTAGTGTCATCAGCAAAAAGGAAAAATTGGAGTTTGCTCGAACAATATTGGATGTCATTTATATAAAGCAAGAAGAGAAGTGGACCTGGGACAGAACCTTGGGGTACGCCGCAATTGATATTTAGTTTACTAGATATATGAGAGCCGATTTCAGTGCTTTGTGTGCGATTTGATAAATAAGAGGAAAACCATTGATTGACAATTCCACGGAAGCCATAATAATTTAGTTTATCAAGTAAAATAGTATGATTCACAGTGTCAAAGGCTTTTTTTAAGTCAATAAAAACACCACATGAAAAGAGTTTTTTGTCCATATTGGTTTGTATAGATTCTACCATATCAAGGATAGCATGTTGGGTTGAGTAAGCTTGACGAAAACCATATTGAGACGAATATAATAGGCTGTGCTTTTCAATAAAGTCTCTCATTCTGTCGTACATAACTTTTTCGAAGATTCTATTGAAATTTGATAATAATGAAATTGGCCTATAATTAGAAGTGTCGGTCTCGTCGTCAGCTTTGAAGATAGGTATAATTTTAGATATTTAAAGTTTTTGGGGGTAAGCCCCAAGAGAGACAGATGTATTGAGAATATCTGAAAGAACTGGAGATATGACTTCGCTTGAGTATTTAAGAAGTTGAGTAGGACAGGAGTATAAGCCATGCGATTTGCTGTTTGGTATAGATAAAATTTGAAATTGAATTTCGGATGGAGTTACAGGTCTGAAGAAAAACGAAACTTCTGGCGAACTGGAGTTTCTTAGGTAGTCTATGAAGGGACGCTCTGCCGGTGGTAGTTTGCTTGCTAAGATGTTGCCAACATTTGAAAAATGTTTATTTAAGATATTAGGTATACGCGAGGAATCATTAGTAAGTTTATTGTTGTTATCTGGGTCTTTTAATTTACTAACAGATTTACACTTTCTTTTGCAGCGATTTAATAATTCATTTATGCCTTGCCATGTCTTTTTCATATTACTTAAATTGTTATTAAAAAAGGCGCAGTAATAGTGTTTCTTACTCAGACGTATAAGACTGCAAATTTTATTTCGATAATATTTATACTTTTCCTGATCGCCAATTTGGTACAGTCTGTCACACTTGAACGAAAGGAAACATTTTACAGGCCAATGACTTTGATTGTGTTTAAGGGCACGATAAGCTTACGAGATTCACGCTTTTCATGAAATATCTTCTAGCCCTGATCCTCAGCTAAACGCAAGCACTTCTGTCAAACATAAAGGCATTTGGAAATGACAAATAATTGTGTCGTATATGAAAAACCTAAATTCCGCGTTGATTGCATTTCTGGACATGAGTGTTTGAGGATATGGTGTATGAATAAGCAAATTTACCGGCTGTTTGTATATGGTACAGCTAGTTAACAACAAAAACGTCTGCTACATCAACATGCACGGCTGTTACAAGAGAATCATTATACCAGTTTATTTCCCTTATGTGATTCCCGAGCCTTATTTATCAACACTGATTTACTGGTCAACATTCCCAGTCTAATCCCTTGGTTTCCAGCTCGGTCAACCTTGGACTCTACCGTGAGTTGTGCGTCTCCAACAGAGACTCCTCCACCATTTTCCAAACTTCGCGCTGACAACGAAGCAAGAGGCAAAGCCTGGGACTAGGCTGCCTTGTCCCCTTAGCTATCCCTTACGACTTCTTAAAAAGTTCCTATAAATGATTTTCATACATTCATTATTTCATTCTCATCCTTTTCATGTGTTTATAACGAACTAACTCAATGATATCTCGGTATCTCAGAGATCACGCGCTCGAATCCCATACAAGCCTGGCTTTTTTTCGGGTTTTCGTTTCGAAACCGCAAACTTTGTGTCTATACATGTGAGGGTCTTCCTTTATTTAAACAGGACGTTTCTGGAAAACAGCCAAGCCAACAAAACAACAAGTGGACTACACAAAAATAAAAACAAGTCAAGTAGAAAAAAAGGAACTCAAAAAGTTAACTATTACAATAACTTAAAATGAGCACCCGGAAAATCAACCCAGAGCACGCCAGGTCTATTAAATTAAAAACCTAACGAACACGGAGAGTATATAATCTCGTTTCCATTGTTCAATCAAAAATCTACAACTTCAGTTATAACTCGTGTTAAGTTCTTACCTTGAAACACTTGTTGTCGTTGGTGTGGATACACTTGAACTTGATGCGCTAGACGATGTACTACTTGACACACTTGTACTTAGACTGGTAGAAGAAGTGGTGGTAGTAGGCGTGGACACACTAGAGCTTGATGAAGTTGAAGTAGAACTACTCACACTAGAACTAGATGAGGTTGAAGTAGAGCTACTGAGACTGGAACTCGATGATGTTGAAGTTGAACTACTCACACTTGAATATGTCGAGTACACTGTTGTCGTTGGTGTTGAAACGCTTGAGCTTGAAGAACTAGAGGATGTACTGCTTGACACACTTGTGCTGACACTCGTGAATGAAGTTGTTGTAGTTGGTGTGGACACACTGGAACTTGAAGAAGTTGACGTTGAACTACTGACACTGGAACTTGACGAAGTTGAAGTCGAACTGCTCACACTTGAATATGTCGAGTAGACTGTTGTCGTTGGTGTGGAAACGCTTGAGCTTGAAGAGCTGGATGATGTACTGCTCGACACACTGCTGCTAACGCTCGTAGATGAAGTTGTTGTAGTAGGTGTGGACACACTGGAGCTTGACGAAGTTGACTTTGAACTACTGACACTCGAACTGCTCACACTGGAACTTGACGAAGTTGAAGTCGAACTGCTCACACTTGAATATGTCGAGTAGACTGTTGTCGTTGGTGTGGAAACGCTTGAGCTTGAAGAGCTGGATGATGTACTGCTCGACACACTGCTGCTAACGCTCGTAGATGAAGTTGTTGTAGTAGGTGTGGACACACTGGAGCTTGACGAAGTTGACGTTGAACTACTGACACTCGAACTGCTCACACTGGAACTTGACGAAGTTGAAGTCGAACTGCTCACACTTGAATATGTAGAATAGACTGTTGTAGTTGGTGTGGAAACACTTGAGCTTGAAGAGCTGGATGATGTACTACTTGACACACTGGTGCTGACACTCGTGGATGACGTTGTTGTTGTTGGTGTGGACACACTTGAACTCGACGTAGTTGAAGTTGAGCTACTCACACTAGAGCTGGATGATGTTGATGTTGAACTGCTCACAGTTGAACTAGACGAGCTTGTCGAACTATAAGTGGTGGAAGGTTTGTAAACAGTGGTTAGTTTGACTTCTGAATGGCTATGCCATATATTGAGACCTTTAGATTCGAGGACGAGGACGACGACAAGTACGAGATTTGGCTTGCAGTTTTTTCGGGTCTTCTCAAAATATCACTTCCCGGAAAGCTTCATTTTACCATTTTTCACCGGAAAAGTTAGCATTGTTATCTTTAGTGAAGGAGGTTACGCGCTCTCCCGAACGCAAAATGATAAAACATGTAACATTTGATATCTTGCTTTTGCCAGCACGACATTCTCGCTAAAACTCGTCGTAGAGTGACGACGGCTACCATGTTTCCCCGCCAAAATCACGCTGACTCACGCGCATGCAACACTTAGTATTGAGAAAATCTCGTACTCGTCTTAGAATCTAAAGGTCTCTATTAGCATGCGTTGCAGACACTATCTAACCTCGGCTAGTAATTTCTGTGAAGCAGGGCTAACTCCTCTTTCTGGGCCTCGACGGACTCAACAAATTACCAGAAATGCGTTTTGTATTTCCCTTCCACCCGACTGACATTAATTGAATTTTTTTTAGCAAGTCATTCATGGCGCCTACTCGAATCTTGGTACCAACCTGGGGCCCAGAACAAGGATTTTAGCGTTGGTTCGCACACGGACTTGACAAGAGGTTTAGTTTCGTCTGTGGCGCAGGGTAGCCATAAATAACATTTTATTTTATAGAAAGGATTTCTTTTGGTCTATGTAGCACGAAGCAGACACAGACCATTATGAGTTATTACGACTGAAGTGAAAAGGAAACTACACTTTCAGCATTACGTAACGACTACAAACTTCCTATGGGGATGTTTTTAGGTTGTCTATGTCGACGTTGGCTGGTGAAGATCATTTATTTGTGTCAAATTCTGGCCTTACAGATTCTGTGATTACGAGATCATGTAAATCCTTAATGCAAGCTAATCTTCGAATGGAGAATTGTTACTACAAAAAGTGATTATGCCTCCCTTAGCATTTCGATTGACAGTCTGTTGAAACGGCTTATTAGCTATGCAATTGGGTCATATTTCTTAGGGAGCTCATGAAACGAAGACGGCGACATCAACGAGAACAGCAAAAAAGCAATACGTTTAGATTGGCAAAACAACAACTCCGCACGTGCATCACGCTTTTTTGTATATTTCTTTGCTCCCAGTGCACGACTACGACGTGAAAATGCCTAATTACACCTTTTGGGGAGGACGTGAACACAAGACGACGACTTTCTTTTCTTTTCCTGAACTTTGATACAGTCTTTGAGAAATCAACTGCAGAAAAACATGCCAACATTTCACGAAATGAACGACATGGAATAAGAATCATGACGTTTGAAGCAGAGCGAGATATTCGCAACTGTCGCCTTTGTTGTTGCTTAAGATCCATAAAAAGTAATCCAGACAGCGACGGCGATGGCGACAGCAGCGAGACCGTCACTTAAAAAGTGAACTCGCGGTGTTTGAAACTGCATCAGTATAATTCCATCTGTTTAGCATGTCGGATAAAGTCATATTTTCCTTTAGTTTAATTCGTACAACACGTTCTCACGTTCAGAAAAAAATTGGTCGTCTTTTGTAGTTGTCCTCCACTAAACGTAAACTTCAGTAACCGTACGACGTAGTGGTCTAATGACAAAAGAGAAATTTACCAAAAAGTTTGATACATTTGCAGAGTTGCTGCTTTGCTTATAAGAGCTTTTAGTTTTTCGCTGCTTTCGCATAAATAAACAAGGCTAGTAACCTGGTCGATGAACTTAATCTCGAGGTTCGTAACGGCGGTTTCAAGCTTGGCGGCGTCCTACTCGATGTTCCAACAGTGTATTCTGTCCCTGTAGTCCTCGTCACAGTAGATGGGTACACAGTGGCTGTGCTCTTCTGAGAAACGGATTTATATGGAGTGGAAGTCGTCGAAGAGGATGGCGAGCTTGATGTAGAAGTGGAACTGAGGAAGAGTATAATTAATTTAGTCGGTTAAACGCCATTATTAGTTTCTACCAGAATGCAAGGTAACTTAAACAAAGAAAGACAGCAATCAAATGTAAGCAAAAAGGCACGATAACAAAAATAACACTTAGATGGTTAAAGGAAGCCACAAAAAAGTCATCAGAGCAAGTACACGTTTACAGTTTGTTTCTTTTTACTAGACATCCGTTGAAAAATAAGTTACGTGATAAAAATAAAGTAACAGGCAAGTGTATAATGAGAATAAATTTTGCCTGAAAAGATGGGGATATCCATTCAAGCCAATTTGTGTTTATAAAAAACAAAACAATTTTCAAGAAAACACGTGATACTTGACTCTTCTTAACATACACCTCGAGTTGTCACTCGTCTCTCGTTGACGTTAACGTTTTTTATTAACATATTGTGTGCAAAGGCGTTGTCAGCCACAAATGGTCGCAGTTGGAATAATGGACGTAGTTGGTGTTCCGTCGCCTTTGCGAATTGCCTCCCACGCAGACGTTCGTTTGGGTCATCCGGCAGTTCTCCCTGACGAACCTCGTTCGAGGAACAGGAACGCGTAACGAACCCCTAAGAATGTCTAAGTAGGAGGCTACTTTGCAAATTGCTAAAGTACTAACTAGGTAATTTAAAACAACATAACACAGCACTTAAAGTCTCTTAAACAAAACTAACCAAAAATTGAAAGTAATAGAACGCATCACCCATGTTCTACCCTCGGATCAACTGGCAAACGACCAATCTAATCGTGACATACTTGAGCAACTGAGACAAGAAAAAGAGACTTTGCACCATTTCAGTAATCTTTAAAAGGAAACTTTGTATGAGCTTGACCGGGAAGGTAAAATAAATAACCGTAAAAACTATAATTCACGAGGACGTTCTCATTCAAGAACTCAATATGCTTGACGTATGCATATTACATTGTTTACAAACAGCGTAGGAAAAATAGAAAGTGAGAATATACGAAAACGAAAGTGCCTAAACGAGAACCAGAGAGAAAGCACCAAAATATAACTACTGCAGAGTATCACAGTATACCTCTAACATAAAAATCGCAGTGTTTGCCATTTAAAAAAACTCAGTACAGTTAATTTCCATAATCTGATAACCACATTCAGACTTAGACTGAATAATTCAATTCTGAGCGTAAATCTACGATTTACAACTTCAGCTACTAGCATACTGCGTTCATACCTTAAAGTACTAAAACTGCTCACACTTGAATACGTCGAGTACACCGTAGTCGTTGGTGTGGACACACTCGAACTAGACGAGCTGGATGATGTACTGCTTGACACAGTTGAGCTGACGCTCGTAGAAGATGAAGTTGTTGTGGTGGGTGTTGAAACACTGGAACTCGACGAAGTCGACGTGGAACTACTTACACTAGAACTTGACGAAGAAGTAGTCGAACTACTCGCACTTGAGTATGTCGAGAACACTGTTGTCGTTGGTGTTGATACACTCGAACTAGACGAGCTGGATGACGTACTGCTTGACACACTTGAGCTGACGCTCGTAGAAGATGAAGTTGTTGTAGTTGGCGTCGACACACTAGAACTTGATGATGTTGAAGTAGAGCTACTGACACTGGTACTCGACGAAGTTGAGGTTGAACTACTCACACTAGAACTGGATGACGTGGAAGTTGAACTGCTCGCACTTGAATATGTCGAGTAAACAGTTGTGGTTGGTGTGGACACACTGGAACTTGATGAGCTTGATGACGTACTGCTTGACACACTTGAGCTAACGCTCGTAGAAGATGAAGTTGTTGTAGTTGGCGTCGACACACTAGAACTTGATGATGTTGAAGTAGAGCTACTGACACTGGTACTCGACGAAGTAGAGGTTGAACTACTCACACTAGAACTGGATGAAGTCAAAGTTGAACTGCTCGCACTTGAATATGTCGAGTAAATCGTTGTGGTTGGCGTGGACACACTGGAACTTGATGAGCTTGATGACGTACTGCTTGACACACTTGAGCTGACGCTCGTAGAAGATGAAGTTGTTGTAGTTGGCGTCGACACACTAGAACTTGATGATGTTGAAGTAGAGCTACTGACACTGGTACTCGACGAAGTTGAGGTTGAACTACTCACACTAGAACTGGATGAAGTGGAGGTTGAACTGCTCGCACTTGAATACGTCGAGTAAACCGTCGTGGTTGGCGTGGACACACTGGAACTTGATGAGCTTGATGATGTACTGCTTGACACAGTTGAGCTGACGCTCGTAGAAGATGAAGTTGTTGTGGTGGGTGTTGAAACACTGAAGCTGGACGAAGTCGACGTGGAACTACTTACACTAGAACTTGACGAAGAAGTAGTCGAACTACTCGCACTTGAGTATGTCGAGAACACTGTTGTCGTTGGTGTTGATACACTCGAACTGGACGAGCTGGATGACGTAC